>NW_009723631.1:4781-14643 GCF_000703405.1 Apaloderma vittatum | reverse complement strand
TGATGATCTTAAAGGTCTTTTCCAACCATAAACAATTCTGTGATTCCAGATCTTCCCTGAGTTTTGCAGTTTGTTTTTTAAATCGTTTTGTTTATTTAAAATGGTGACATTTCATACCGGTTTCTTTTCCCCTGTCAGGCAACCAGCTGTGTGTATATCTTGGGAAGAAGTGAAAGCAGTGTGTGCTTATCTCCTGGTGCAAGCTGAAGAGGCAGAAAAAAGAGGTTACTCTGTCTATCTAGCTGAGCGGATGATCATGGAGGAATTCGGGAGATGTTTATCCCAGATCTTATATGCATAATTAAAATCTAAAGGACTGACAGTTGAATAATGTTTAATGTATTAAAGCCAATAAGTATTAGTACTGATATGTTGCCATAGTCTCCACAATTTTGCTTCTTAATGAGCTTACTTTAATTTTTCATAGGAACAATTTCATTGACTTCAGCCGAATTCTGTCTGAATTATCCAGGTGTAACGGAAGCCAGCATGTCCGGCGTTTTTCCAAGTAACTTAGTACTGTAGAAAGCTAATGTTGTATTTTCTTCTAAAACAGATTTTCTCTGTAGTTATGGCTTTCTAAGCCAATTCTTCGGTCTGTACCTAAACTCTTATTTCAAGTAAGTTTAACTTCAAGTTACTTTATTGGATGTTTATGTGAATGGAGATGCGGTAAAAACGGAGTGAGAATTTACTGTCGTAGTTTGGTTATTTTATGAGTTGTGAAACAACTCCATTTCCAGGTGAATCTACCAAGTTTAGCTTTGAGTCTTCCCTGGTTTGGCCACTTGTTTCTGCTGTGCACAAATGTACTTTTTTTTTGGAAAACACCAATGTTGTCAGTAGGCTTGATATTTACTGGTGCAAAAAAATGAGCCTCATAACAAATAGCAAGAGGATGATGTCCTTTTTACTCCTGTCCTAAAGTACAAGAGTTTGTGATGGGAAAAATCTTTCATGTACATAGCATTTAAGACTGAAATTTGCTGAATCCTACATTTGCACTTTACCTTAAAGCTTGGAGTAGCTTTTGTTGAACTATTAATTTTTCTTATGGGGACATTTTCTCTGGGACATTTCTTCCTTTTTACATTCTCACTCTTGGGATAGTAGTAGATTTTTATTTTTTCTAATGGAAGTAAGATAGTTGCTGCCATGTTTCTTGAAAAGAAAAAAATATATTAAAAACTGTCATCTAAATGAATTGACAGATTATATAAAAATTAATGCTCTTTGGTTTTAGACATTTTATGCTGTTAATAATATATGTTTAATTCTTTTCTGCATTTATACTTAAAACAATAAAGATATTCTCCACGTCATGTTGTTTCATGAAAAATTCTTGCCAGAACAGCAGGTGAGACTGCAGGCTGGTTTAAAATTTCATTTAATAAGATGGAGGGGGCTTTTTCGTTGGTGGTATTTGGTATATGAATGTGTTGCATTGCATATTTTTGTTTTTAGTAACTGCTCCTGGACATTGCTGAATGTCATAGGAGAAAATAATTCTCAAAGGGCTCCAAAAGTGATGCAGCACCATCTGTACGCTTCACTCCTTTTCAGTTCCTAAGATGATTTCGCCTGGTTTTGGAATTGGAATTGATACCTACATAAAGACATCATCTTAAAACGTATTTGTCCCCAGATAGAGTTACTAGGAGGTTGTAAATCAGAAGAGCACACAAGGTCTGTAGAGACAATAGGCACTTGCAAAGCACAAAGAAAAGAAGAAATCAGCCTGTATTGATAAATTGTCCTTGAAATCAAATCTTAGAAATCAACTCCCTAAAATTCTCAGTGGAGGTGAGGTTTGGGATTAACACTAGTAAGCGAACTAAGGCTAGGACTAGTGATGTAAGTATGGGTTAAAAATAGCAATTAGGAATGCAAATGCAAAATAAAAACTGTTTGGATGAGTAGAAAGAGATAAACACATTGTGAGAGGTGCTGTGGCATGGTTTAACCCCAGCTGACAACTAAGCCCCACACAGCTGCTCCCTCGCTCCTCCACCCAGTGCGTTGGGGGAGAGAATCGGGCAAAAAAACGGTGAAACTCATGGATTGAAGTAAAGACAGTTTAGTAGGACAGAAAAGGAAGAAAATAATAACAATGGTGATAATAATCATCATTATATTACTATGATTGTTATAATAGGAGAATTGTATCACACAAAACAAGTGATGCCCAATGCAGTTGCTCCCCACTCACCAGGCGATGCCCAGTCACTTCCCGAGCAGTGGTCCCCAACCTGTTTTCCCCCCAGTTTATATGCTGGGCCTGACATTGGTGTGGGGTTTTAGGGCTATGGGACTTTAGAAATGGTTTAGACTGTAAAACTGCTTGGGTTGTGAAGCTGCTTAGATAAGAAAGTCCTGCTGCAAAATAAGAGAAGGAATCAAAGGAGCACAGTGGCCTTGAGATAAGGGAGCTGCTGCTTACACAGCTGTGAGAAAAGTGACTGTTTAAACCGACAGAAGAAACGCGAACCGGCCAAGGTCAGAAGCGTATGGTGAGGGAGACTCGGAGCCTTCATCAGAAGATGACCAGAGAGGGTCTGACGACCGCCCAAGAACCTCAGTGCACATGTGGTACAAGGCAGGAACTTATAGGAATGAGTTCTAGGCACAGTTATGAATATGTCTGTATAATCCTTAGGTAAACACTGTATTTGCCCCTGCTGGGCACGCCTGTTTGGAGGAGAGATCCCCTGTGCGCCTGGGGCTGCAATGGAGAACACCTGCTCAATAGTCACCCAGACTACCGAGTCCTGATTTCAGCTTTAGCATCACGTGGTCTGCAACATCCCTTTGGCTGGTCTGGGTCAGCTGTCCTAGCTGTGTCCTCTCCCAAATTCTTGTGCATCCCTGGCCTCCTCTCCCACAAGGCATGAGAAGCTGGGAAGTCCTTAGCTTAGTATAAAAACCACCCAGCAACAGCTAAAACATCAGGGTGTGATCAACATTCTCCTTGTACTAAACCTAAAGCACAGCACTGAACCAGCTACGAGGACAAAAATTAATTCTGTGCCAGGCAAGACCATGGCAAACTGTAAAAATCCTGGGAAAAAAAAATGAATTTAGTGTAATACAGTCTCATCTGCACATGCATCTTAGTTTGAATACACGCAGCAGGACACAAGGCCACGGTAAAAAACAGCAAGTTACAAAGCCTGAAAGAAAGACCAGCTCAAATGATGAGGAAAAAAGGATTAGGAAGAAAAATCTTCAGGTTTTGACCAGTCAAAAGGTTGGAAGATAATAAAGAAAGAGGAAAAAAATCACAGGGAAGATTAAAAAAAATAATATGGAGAATTAAAATGGAATTAGAGTGGGAAAGATAAGAAAACTCCACTGACAGAAGTAAAGGATAAGAGTGCAGAGGAGAGACACAAGCAGCAGAATAAGGGAAATGAAAGAAGAAGACCTGAGCTACAGCTTTGAGCCACATCCCCAGGCTCTTGTTTCTGATAAACATGATTGAAATAGTGCTGAGACATTCACCCAGCGTGCCAGCTACGAACCTTGAGGGAAGACTTCTGTATTTTCTGCATGGATTTTGGAGTCATTCTGTAAGTGAGACTGGCGTAAATGAAATTAAGATCAACTTGATAATAAAAAATACACAGCACTAGAATATGTGTGAGTTTGCACTGAAGCAACAAAAAAAACCCCCCAACTACTAGATGTAAAAAGCTGAAATTAATTATCTTTTTCATTATAGAGAGGTAAAACTGTATTGATTTAATATTTTTAATATTACAGATGGTATAAACTCAGTCTGTAAAAACACTCTTGGGCTCTACCTTCGTAATTACATTCTGAAAACAGAAAATAAATTCAAAGCAGTAGCTGGTAGTATATAATGTAACAGACAAGCTTAGCAGAAGCAATTTCTATAACTGTTAAACTGAAAAATGCTGTCCAACAGGGTTATATATTCAATAAATCGAGCTAAAACGAGCTTTGTAGTCTTGCAAGTAATGTTTTTTGCAATCTGTTTTGGTTTTGTAACAAAAGTGAGAACTGTCTTGGGAAAAAGGGCGCCAGAGATCCAGTCCTGAGCAGGCGGAGGGGTTCACAGCTGCACAGAAAAGACTGAGAAGAAAAACTTTTAACTAAATAGAATTGGAGCATGTGGGTGCGGTATTAGGGGGAAAATAGCTTTTCAAATCAGATGATGATTTGCCTTTGTGTTGCATATGAGGATACTGGAAATTAGTTTGTAGGGAACCTCTTCAAATGGCGTTGCAAGAACAAGAAGAACGAAGCAGATGGCCTTCAGCCGCTGGGGCTTCGTCTAGCGAAAGAAAGCCTTGCCCTAGAAAATAAATAAATAAAAAGGAAAGGGTAGCGAAGAGGTGACGCACGGGTAGCTCCCTTTATGGCAGCTATTGTGTTGCTCTTGGTAATGGATCTTATTTTCTCCTTGCAGTATTTTGTATTTTGTTCAATTTCTGACTATCCAGGTATGATTATCAGAAATATACAGTACTGATCTTTCTGAGGAAACAAGCAGGAGTTAAGAAACAAGCAAGCCCGTGGATTCATAACTCCAAAAAATACTTATATTTTAACCTTGCAGATACAACACCAAGACCTTTTTAAAACTGGCAATGTGTCAGTCTCATCTGAAAAGAGTAACAAATATTCATCTTTTGAAAACAGCTAAGGATTGAAAATGTTGCTAACAAGAGAATATAATGTGTTGCCTGATCTAGTTGAGAGGCGTCCCTGCCCATGACAGGGAGGTTGGATTAAATGATCTCTAAGGTCCCTTTCCAGCCTAGGCCATTCTAGGATTCTAGGATTCTGTGATTCAGATTATTTTGATGGGTACAGCTGGGAAGTTACTTAAAGCAAACGCCTTTTTCCTATTTCATTTTTTACCTACAGGAATATCGGACAGTACTCAGTTGCCACATCTTCAGTGCAGAGACCAGGGGTTGGCTCATTGACGTTATTTCCGAGAGGTCTCTGGAATCCAGAAGTTCAGATGCTCCAGAGAGGTCTCTCTTGGCTCGGGATCATGCTGTTCCCCTGAACGATGCTGGAAGGTGGTATGTGAGATTTTGTCTAGAGGTATGGATTGGTACAGAAGAAAATTCATGTGAGGAATTGAACTGATCGTATATGTATATATATATACGTATATATATATATAAAATTGAAAGTTGCTATCTGATGAAAATTGACAAGTTTTTATCTGATACCTTCCCTATTAGTTAGGTTTGGAGTTTGTCCCCGTTTGATTAGGGCAAGTGTCATCACATGTAGTCGACTATTCTTAAGGAACTTAGGGATTAAACTCTCCCCTTTCGCTGTACAGTTTTTTAAAAAAAAAACCCAACAATTAGCACATTCTGACAGGACAACCTTTCTCTTCACAGATTGCTCGGTCCATTTGAGAAGCTAACGTATATGGACAGAAGAGGAAAAGGGTAAATATCAAAACAGTCTCAGTTTTAGTAGAGAGCAGGAGGCAGAGGAATCCAAAAGCCAACTGAGGTATGAGAGACACACCCCAGAAAGAATGTCAGCTGGAGCGAAGTAGTGAGGTGTAAGAAATAGCTTCTAATTCTATACTCGTTTTGCATCAGTCTGAGGCAACGGAAGGAAAAAAAAATGATGTGAATTGTATGGTGACTCAAAAGGTGACTCTAAGCTACCAGTATCCAGCCATTTCATACAGTGATGAAAAACTGACCAAACTGCTATCTGGAGGACCCAGGTTATGTATGAACATATCCTCTTGTGGGTTTGAGTATATTTGTATACCTGTATAATATCTGTATATAGTTTAACATCTTTATAGTTATTGTTAGTATTATTGTTAGTATTATCTTTTTCATTAAGCTGGTTCAAAGTTTTTTTCAACCTCAAAGTTTCTCTCCTTGTTCTCCCTTGGGAGGGTGGGGGGGGGGAATCACAGAGAGCGTCTGTCAGAGTTTAGTGGCCGGCCCAGCCTTTGGCTTCAACACCGTTAAGTGAATTTTACACTTCAGAGCTTTTGCTATTCACCTATGGCCCCCAGAAAAGCACTTCCTCTCCTTAACGTATCATCCTTAGAACTCTTAGGTACTGAACACTAACTGACATGGAGGCAAAATGGGGACAGTGCCTGTTCACTGTTCTAGAAATATTAAAACACCCTGTTTAAATACTCAGGCGTGAATTGGAATCATGAAAGTATTTTCAGCTACATGAGTTAGGGAAGTTTTTCGGAATCCTCTGTGAGGATCATCTATTTCTTTTAATATTCTGCCAGTTCAAAGATTTACTTGATATTCATGTGCTCAGTTTCTTTCTGTAGCATGGTATTTTTTTTTTTTTAATCTCTTGATTCATGTATGAAGTAAGTGAAGAAGTGCTGGGAAGTGTTTGGGGAATGTAAAGTGGATGTTCTGTGGTCCCTTCTGTGTCCAGGCCAGATGGTACTTACTGTTGAAAAGGGACCAGGTTTGAAGATCAAAACCAGAGTGCCTAAATTCCACACCAGGGAAGTGCTCGGTACCTGAGCAAGAGGAGCAGAAGTGCTCTGGTGATTGTAAGATCATCCCACAGCATGCTTGTTGTTGAACAAGTCCATAGAGATGAGGTAAATATGATGTCAAAGCAGGAATTCAGACAAGTAAGTGAGGATGCACAGAGTGTATGACCAGGCACAGATATACCCATGAAGTACTTCAGCAAGGAACAAAGCCCAAGTATAAATGCAGCTCCCGAGTGAGGCAAGGAGGGTTGCAATAAGTCTTCTCACAGCTCTTTGTCAAACAAATCGAACTGTAGAATTGTAGAATCAATTGTTTGAGTTAGAAGGAACCTCTAAAGGTCCTCTAGTCCAACCCCCCTTCAGTGAGCAGGGACATCTTTCACTAGACCAGGTTGCTCAGAGCTCCATCCAACCTGACCTTGTGTGTCTCCAGGGATGGGGCATCTCCCACCTCTCTGGGCAACCTGTGCCAGGGTCTCACCACCCCAACCGTGAAAAATTTCTTCCTTATATGCAGTCTAAATCGACCCTCTTTTTAGTTTAAAACAATCACCCCTTGTCCTCTTGCAACAGGCCTTGCTAAAAAGATTGCTTCCATCTCAGAGGTTCCCTTCAGGCACAGGGAGGCTGCTCTGAGGTCTCCCCTGTGGGATCCTTCTCTTCTCCAGGCTGAGCAGCCCCAGCTCTCTCAGCCCGTCCTCACAGGGAGCTGCTCCAGCCCCTGAGAGACTTGCTCCAACAGGTCCACATTCTTCTGACGCTGGAGGCCCCAGAGCTGGGCACAGGACTGCAGAGGGGGTCTCACCAGAGCAGAGCAGAGGGGCAGGATCCCCTCCCTCGCCCTGCTGGCCACGCTGCTCTGCACGCAGCCCAGGGGGCCGCTGGTTTGCTGAGCTGTGAGACCACATTGCTGGCTCATGTTCAGTTTTTCGATCACCAGTACTCCCAAGTCCTGTTCCACAGGGCTGCTCTCGATCCCATTCCCCAGCCTGTGCTGATAATGAGGATTGCCCAGACCCCTGTGCAGGACCTGGCACTTGGCCTTGTTTAACATCATGAGGTTTTCCTGGGCCCATTTCTCCAGCTTGCCCAGGTCCCTCTGGAGGACATCCCGTCCCTCTGGCATGTCAGCTGCACAATCAGCTTGATGTCACCCTCACACTTGCTGAAGGTGCACTCGATCCCACTGTGCCATTGATGGAGATATTGAACAGCGCTGGTCCCAGCACAAACCCCTGAGGGACACTTGTCGCCCATCTCCATCTGGACACCAAGCCATTTCTCAGTCGGGGGCTCCAGCCGTGCCGTATCAGAGGTGGCCTCCAGCACAGGCAGCCAAACCCCTGGCAGGGCAGCAGGAGGTCGCAGAGTCTGTTGGTGCGTTGGGGTCCTGAGAGTCTGGTCAGAACAAGAGGTTATTGTGCTGCTCCAGGTTCTGCTGATCAGCAGAGACCTGTAAAGCAGGTACCCCTTTTTCTCCCTCTCAGCTAAACAGTTTGTCCCCATTTTACACTTCTGCCAGTTCCCAGTTTTATCAGGGTTTTGGGTTTTGTTTGGGGAGTGGAGGGAGTGCATCCTTGCTTGGTAGTTTCAGCCATTGTCAGTGACACCAGGAAGTCAATACATGCTTTTTCACTATTTTTTCAGTCTTCACCCAAAGGGAGTTCTGGATACTCCCTTTTCAGTATTTTATATCTAGAAATTTCTTCTGTTACTCTCCTATTATTTTAGCTCAGGTTCATCTGGCCAGCTGATTTTTTGCCTTCCTTTGGCTGCAGTATCTGGCAATTTCCCAAACCCTCTTGGGTTAGCACCAGCCAGGCCTGGTTTCTGCATGCATACCTTATCAATTAATGAGTATTACTGGAAATTATGGGTTTTGTACCAGTATAAAAATGTTATATTCATTGCATTCTATTTTACTCTACTCTTAGTGGTGGGAGTAATTTCTTATTGGATGATAAAACTCTAGTGTTGTAATTTAATCCCTGTGTTCAGGTGATTTTGGTTTATGTTTTCAGGAATTAAAAAAGAGAGTGGAAAAAAAGCTCAGGCCTGTGAAAAAATAAGGAATACCAGGCTCTCAGCAGGTACCTAACAGAGTGGTACTCTAATCCCAGTTGGGGACTGCGCTACAACATAAATTATGGAAATGCTGCCAATATGTTTGGGAAAAGAAGAGGTATATAGTGAATTTGCAAAACCCAGTAGCTATCCTATAAGCATGCCCCAAAATAAGGCTTTCATAGATCTTCATTATCGTGTGGATATTTGCCATTCAGTATTACCCACTTCAGAGACCAAATGTGACTCATTATTAAATTACTTCAATCTGTGCTGATGTAGAAGCACCCCTGACACATCCCTTTGTGAGCCATTTCTTCAGAGTAATTGCATTAGTAATAGCCGATTACACAGCAATCTTCTGTTCCTACAAAATTAAGGTAATTACTGTAGCTAGAAACACATCCCTCTGTATTCCATCCTAGCAAGGAAGCTGGTAAGAGGCAATGTAATTCTTCAATTCTTTATAACAAGAGAGACATTAAGGTATAATTATATTATTGATGTGGTGTAGGAGGAGTTTTCATGTCTGAAAGGAGCATGGAAACAAAATCATTGAAGCTACAAATTCCTAGTCCATATAGGGGAAAAAAAGATCTTTTGCATCTAGGTTCCTTAACAGGTGAGGAGGAAGTGTTTTTAAATACGTGAATGAGTGTGTTCTGTGCTATGAATGTAGTAGAGGAAGTGTGGTCTGGCTGGTCGGGCAGTGAGGTGGGCTGGGAACTGGTTGCAGGGAAGAAGCCAGAGAGTTGTGGTCACTGGGGCAGAGTCTGGCTGGAGGCTGGATCTAGTGGGGTCCCTCAGGGGTCATTAGATGGATCAATAGATCCATCAACGGCCTGGGTGAGGGGACAGAGAGCACTGTCGGCAGGTTTGCTGGTGACACAAACTGGGAGGAGTGGCTGACACCCCAGCAGGCTGTGCTGCCATTCAGAGAGACCTGGACAGGCTGGAGAGCTGGGCGGGGAGAAATGTGATGAAATCCAAGCAGGGCAAGGCCAGAGTCTTACCCCTGGGAAAGAACAACCCTGAGCACCAGCACAGGCTGGGGACTGAGCTGCTGGAGAGCAGCGCAGGGAAAGGGTCCTGGGGTTACTGGTGGGCAGCAGGATGGCCATGAGCCAGCAGTGCCCTCGTGGCCAAGAAGGCCAATGGCTTCCTGGGGGGGGTTAGAAGGGGAGTAGCTGGTAGGGGGAGAGAGGGTCTCCTGCCCCTCTGCTCTGTCCTGGGGAGGCCACATCTGGGATCTTGTGTCCAGTTCTGGGCCCCTCAGCTCCAGAGGGACAGGGAACTGATGGAGAGAGC
>NW_009723631.1:0-4430 GCF_000703405.1 Apaloderma vittatum | reverse complement strand
TGCTCTGGCAGGGGGTGGCACTGGGTGAGCTTTCAAAGTCTCTTCCAATACTAACATTCTGTGATTCTTTGAGGAAAATTTATTATGCAAAAGGTGCATTTTTCTTTGAACTGGATTGTCTAAAGAAGCTGGTATAGATTTTCTTTTATACTGAAGGAAATAAGTATTAATTTGTTCATGTGGCAAACCTTCTAAATATTAGGGTCAGCTTCCAATTACTCTGCATACTATGGAATTTAATTTGTGTTTTAATTTTCACCTTTCTTTGTGTCTTTGTGGGAAACCTGACACTTCACATTTTCTTAGGGGGCTGGTTAGCTCAGTGGGTTGAGCGCGATGCTGACAACAATGACAACACCGAGGTCGTGGGTTCGATCCCCATTCGGTCCCCATGTGTTGCCTGATCTAGTTGAGAGGTGTCCCTGCCTATGACAAGGAGGTTGGATTAAATGATCTCTGAGGTCCCTTCCAGCCTAGTTTAATGGAGGAGCTGGGGAAGAACAGACAAACCATTCTCTTTAAAATTAGCCAAGTAATTCAAATCCTAAAGCTAGAAGGGTTTCTTCACAAGTATTATGCAGTGTCAAGATTTTTAGATAGAGAGTCCCATTAGGTCATTCGAGAGGGGCTGTTCATGTTTGGGTGTGGGCTGATCAAAGTGTGTGATAGAAGTTCTCCTGGCACGTTTTACTTTCTGCTGGGTCAGCATGCCGTGTTTGAATTGCTGAGTGCGAGCTGATGGCCCTGGAGCAGAAATGTTCACTTGTGGGTTATTTCTCGCAACATATGTTATACGAAACTGGCAAGAATAACATGGTGCTCCAAATTGCTTTGATTGCGAAGGTAAAGTCCAGCAAATGAATATGGATCGTTGAACTAATGGAGCAGAGTCAAGTGTCAGGTTAAGCCAAATTGCTTTGATGCAAGGATGTTAGCAGATGTTTTTTATAGTTGCCATTTGTTAACAATGTTTATGGTGAATGAAGGGGCTCCTTTAAAATTTCTAGAAATGAGAAATACTATGGGAGCAGAGTAAGGACTTTAAAAACATCTTCTGTGCGAGAAGACAAACTCAGGAAGGAAATACTGTGTTTTTCTGTTACACACCAACAGGACTGGGGACAATGGAAAGCAACTTCCATAGGAGGCTCTACAAATTTATAATTTTTTCACATTTTCATATAATTTATCCAGCTTCATTTCACTGCATAGCTTTTTGCTTGTGTCTTGTTAAGGAGCCTATTAAGATGTATGTACTGTCAAAAGCAGTAACAGGCAGTCTTCCAAAGAGATTCTGACTGCAATAAGTATAATAACAATGATAATCATCAGAGATTGCTGCAGGTCTGCCGTGATTTGGAAGCTGTCAATGCTGGTGCAGATGTAATTATGGAAAAGGTACAAGCAATGCATTGTCAGAGTCTACTAATCGTGTCTGAATTGTTAATAGAGCTTGGTTAGGCACTATTATTTGAAAAATTAGAAAAGTAGGAACAAAAACAGTGAGCACAGTCTAGCTCACTTGTAAATGGGAAGTGAAAATGTGTTACGAGATCTGTTTTTTCGGAGTGGGATGTTTTGACGTTTCAAGCATCTTCTTAGTTTAGAGCCATATCAGACTGTGTGTTGCTCCACATAGTGACCCTGAGAAATCCAGTTTTGCAGTTTTCTGATTAGGCACTAAATACTGAGAAAATTGGAGCTAGGCAGGTGAATACAGAACAGAGTTCTCACTGGAAATGAATATGGGTGTATACAGACAACACTTTTTTTTTTCTTCAGTAGAAGCAAGTAGATGTTCATCTTTTTTGTCACTTCTGTGTTTTAACACCTTTGCTTCATGTTTTCCTGAGAAATGTTTTACCGAGAATCTCTCTGTGTTCAGTAGAATTGCTGTCTTCAGTTTTACAACATACAAATCCCTTTTCTTTGCTCCCAGTGGACATGAGCACATGTGAATGCTGTGTTCTTTATTGAAACAAGATATGTGGAACATTAAAAAAATGTGTTCCTTGAGAGGTCTCCTTGAAGTTGGATTTTCATAGTCAAATGGGCCATCTTAGAATCATAGAATAGATCTTGAATATATTCTTTTCTTCTTATAGTACCAGAACAGACAACAAGGGAAGATTTTCCTTTCTGACACAGGGGCAGGACTGACCAGTCAGTGAAATCAGTCAGTCATGAAAGCCACTGGTCTTATACACAGACCTGCCTCTACCCTGTTTTGTACCTTTACATCTCACCCCCACGGAGCTCTGTGTTTTTTGGTAATAAAACCGTGTATTTGTGCAGTGTCAGACACTGTTTCCTTTAGCTCTGCTAAAAGAAATAGTCAAAAATTGAGTGCAGTAATTTTTCCTGCTTTTCTAGAGCACAGAAGATAGAACGGGTGTACGGTAAAAGTGGCAGCAAACTTCACTGAATGCAGCACTGAGAGCCAAGGCCAGAGGATCTCCAGAGGTCCCTTCCAACCCCGACAATTCTGCAATTCTGTGACTTTCTACCCATCTTTCATTTCACTGTTCCAATGAGAGACAGACATCTGGCACGTAGCATTAATGACATCTCAATGCCAGCCAAAGATCGTCCTGCTTTGAAGAATAACCCCGTGACTGGTTAAATTCACCCCAGTCCTGTTGTGTCTGCACCTCAGAAATATTTTGATTTTGAGTTGAAACCCTCCGAGGTCATTCTAGTAATGTCTCAACCTAGAACAAACCTCCTTGGGGAAGACTGACTTCCAAAATTGGATACCAGAGGGTCTATAGTATTATAGCAATAATTCCTGGGTCATCCATTGCTCTTTTAAATTGTTCCTGAGATACTGTACATAAATCTCAAAAATCAAGAGTGGGTCAGATGTAAACTGCAATCTCTAGAGGAAATTCCACCTGAATAACATTGGAAGACGGTGAGTAGGTGTGCTCTTCTCTGTTCTTTAAGTACCTAATTAATTCAAATGTCTTGTTTTCAAAGCTACTTGTAGACGCGCTGACCACGCAGTGACATTTTGCTGCCAAACAGAAACAAACTTCACATTCCACTCAACCATTACACACAAGAGGTTGCTTCTTTTTCCAGTTATTTAATATATTAAGATGATTCTATGCTGTGTAGATTCTTCTAAATATCTCTGGAAGCCCACGTATTTACCAGGTAGCCTTAAAAATCATTGGAACTGGAATTTAAAGCCCTGCAAAATATGCATAGTTCAGTGTGCAGGTAGAAGGACAGGTCATTATATTTGTTTATTTTTGAAAAAGTGACTACAAGCAGAAATATAAGATAAAGTTATGTTTTAGCCATGTGCCATCAAACTACTGCATGAATTAAGAATCCTATAATTCTGTGAATGCTGCTGGATAGTTTCTCTGTGAGAAGCCAATGTGAAATAATATACATATGAGTAAAGTACTGTGGCATAAACATTTAAAAAAAACTCTGCTAAAACCAGCTTATACATAATACCGGTATACTTACAAGAACTTTCTTCTGGTCATTTCCTAATAGAATAAATTAATCTGTGTAATTTCATTTAGTGCAGCTGCCATATCATAAACAATTGGATTAACACACTTTGATTTTCTGTGATAGTTCAAACACCTATTAATATCTTTTAATGTCTTAGTGCAAATAAGCATGTATCTTCATTATTCACAGGACAAGTTTTTGAATATAACCTACGGCGTCCTTTGAGGCACAGCATTGATTGTGCGCCCCAGCTTCTCAGTACACTTTACTTGGCAAATTACAGAAAGAAATTAGGTATTATTTCACCAGAAATGAGCTCTCTCCTATGATAAAGACATTTTTAACACAGTGATTACATCTGGAGCACACCTGGTTGGAACTCTAAGCAAACCCCTAGGGATGGCACAGGCACAAAGCACAGCAGCCTAAGTTTTCTGTGAGAAAATAACAGGAATTCTATTTTACTTTGCGAGTCTTCTACCTGTAAAGAGCTGAAGTAGCTGAAGATAGAAGATAGCTCATAAACTAAATATGAAGGGGGAAGGGGTGACAATCACATCAAATGAAAACAGCCCTGGGATACACGTAGCAACATCAGAAGCAGAGTCACTGGCAAAGATGCGGTGCAATAGTACTTTGTTGGGGGGTCCTGGTACCTTCTCAGAGGCCCGGCTCAAATGCCTTTATATGAATGCCCACAGCTTGGGTAATAAACATGAAGAGCTGGAGGTGCTTGTGAGTCTGCAACACTACGACCTGATCGGCATCACAGAGACCTGGTCCTGCGATTGATGTGTTGTACTAGAGGGGTGTAAACTGTTCCGGAAGGACAGGCAGGCGAAACGAGGAGGGGGTATTACCCTCTATGTCCATGAAAGTCTGGAATGCACGGAGCTCCACCTGGCAAGTGATGACGGAAGAACCGAGTGCCTGCGGACCAGGGTCAAAGGAAGGGC
>NW_009723630.1:0-49588 GCF_000703405.1 Apaloderma vittatum | reverse complement strand
GGGAGTTAACAGCGGTCAGCGCCTCCCAGCCCGCCCCGGCTCATGACCAGCTCATAAACGCCTTATACGTGCTCTTCCGGCAAGTAGTTTTGCTAATAAAATAAGTTAAAAATATGTTTGGAAGGGGCAATACCCCCTCCCCAGTGAGTACTTGTTGGCATCTGAGAGGTGAATCTTGTTTTGTGCGGCTTAGTCTTTTATCTGAAACTTCGTGAAAATAGCAAAACAGTGTTCCTGTAGATCAAATAGAAAGCTTAGATTGATGAAAACAGAAAAAGTTGCCGCTGCACTTAGGCATAACATGCATTTTGAAAGATACATCTTTATTTTAACACTTTTATGTCCTTCTGTCCTTTAACACTTTCTGTCATTTATGTCCTTTAACACTTTATGGTCCTTCTGACCAGTTGCAGATACTGAGAATGTATTTTTTGATACAGTGACTACATTCGCAAGATACTGTGACTTTCCTTATGCCTCCATAGGGCAGGATTTTTAAAAGCAATTGATATTTAATGGTAGCATTAATAGCAGTCAGTGACTATTTATTGCACGAGGAGCTTACTAGGGGCTACAGTCATCGCTTGTAAGCTGTGCCTGTTGGATCAACCAGGAGACCTCTTTGGATTTTCTCATAGAACAGACAGAAGCAAGAGAAAGACTAGATGAATTATTCTGCTGTGCTGCAGTTTATGGACTGCAGGCTAGGAATTTATCTTTGTATAGGTTGTTTACGTGCTCTTTACCCCTTAGTTGCAGCAAGAGGTAATGCACATTAAACATCTAGTGTGGTTTACCAGAAGTATAAACATTGTAATTCACTCAAGAAGGATTTGGAAGATTTGTTGTTGTTTAGAAAACTTAAATTGTTTATAAAACATGGCACAAATACTCAAATTTAAAAAAATTATGGAGATTCTTCTATATAAGTAGAAAACTAATATCTACATTATTGATGCTTGTACATAATGTATTAATGAAAACTTGAGATATTTTTTCCTTTTTTTTCCCTGCAAGTTTTGAACATAATCTTGCAATATGTTTTTCTATCCCTTAACAGGTTTTTCTTCTCCAGGAGTAAAGCCATGGCTGAAACGAGTGATAGCAACTTAGATAAAACAACCGTTGTTCAGCAAGCAATAGCCTCTTGTTGAGGAGCTATAATTACATAATTATTTGGTAAAGAAAGCCATCAAGCTTGGCACAGAGAGAATCTTTGCCAAGTGATTCAGTTTGACTCAGCATGATGTCTGCATATATGTGGGTTCTAAATTTTCACTAATATGTTGTATTTAAACAAATATTAAAATGTTAAATCCTTTCACATCCCTGATAATCTTTGACAATTTCTGAAAATAAGAGTAATTTTTTTAAAACTTTTTTTATAACATTATCTATGTTAAACATTATAACTTTATCTATGTTAAAAAGCTCAAACAAGCTATTAATAAATAACTAAATATTTAATTAGAGGGCTTATGTTGTCAGGATGCAGTATCAAAGTTCATCTC
Source organism: Apaloderma vittatum (assembly GCF_000703405.1). Taxonomy (NCBI): domain Eukaryota; kingdom Metazoa; phylum Chordata; class Aves; order Trogoniformes; family Trogonidae; genus Apaloderma; species Apaloderma vittatum. The sequence continues at coordinate 48,077 of NW_009723630.1, read as the reverse complement.
CTCCAGAATCCGTAGACTTTTGAAAAAGAGTAGTAAGTCTTAAGCCACTTACCTCTTGGTTTCTAAATAGATAAAGACATTGTGTAATCAAAGATATGACAATTATACGTTCTATGTAGTTGTAACTAATAAATGAGTTTTAAAAGGAAAGATGATGGCTGGTGTTTCATGTTGTATGTGAAGATGTCACACTTGCTGTAAATCAGAAAAAACACTTCTGCCTTCTATCCTTTTTTAGTAAATTCTAAACCCTTCAGAAGTCTAAAAATGTGAAGCTCAAAGCGTGTTTTTGTAGTGGCGATAATATTTTATCAAATAGGTTCAAAGTACATGATGTAGAAGAAATCAAAAACAAGTAAAGAGAATGATCTAGTATAAAAACAGTCTGACCTAAGATATAGTACCTGCATATGTAATGTGGACGCTGAGGCTACTTAATAATAAGATTTCAAAGCCTGAAGGATGTTCACATACTTACATAAAATAATGACTTTCAGTCTTGTTTGTAGCATTCCGCAGATGGTAGTATAACAAAAACATGTCTTCTGGAGCCTGGGAGGACAGTTTCATGGAGTCTGGCACTCTGAGGAGTACATTTGTTCCCTCTTTCCTTTTACATAAATTGTTATCATTGACTGTTCGAGATTTTTTTTCACTTCTGATTTTAGCCAGAGATAAATCTGTATTGCTGCTATATCTAACTAGAAATTGCTACTGAGTAAGAACAATTTTAGAAATATTAACTATATTCTTATATACCATTTTATTAGGAAAGTGTTTTGTATACTCCAATGGCCTTATAAATCATACATGTGTTTGTGAGAATGGGGACAGCAAAGCCTGGTGTAAAAAACCTGGACATTTCAAAGGGTCATTGGTAAGAACATTTTACATTTATACAAAACTGTACATTGAAAACATTTTTAAGTAGCCAACTTTAAATGTATCGGGTTTTTCCATGTTCGAGTAGAATCTGTTATCTTTTGAGAGGATGTTTGTGTGGTTACACTGTGTAATTTATATGGTGATTAATGATACCTTCCACTTTCTACAAGACAATACATATCCCTTCCTTAAGACAAAAAAGGGGACAGCTACACAGCTCTCCTCACTGGTTCTGGCCTCTATGATTTTATTTTCTCTGCTTGAGCTGTGTTGCCAGCAGCTGCAGATTGCAGATACTGATTTTCTGTACCTGCTTACGTCTCTTCTGTTCACAGAGCTCTCAGTACACTATGGAACTGAGCTAACACCACAGAGAGTATTTCAAAGTCAAGTTCATGTGTCAAGTTCTGGATACGCTGAAACTTGTAGATGAGCGTTTTAGCCAGACGCTTGGGGCAGGCGTGCTGATGGACGCTGTGATGCCGCTTCTTTAATCAAGATTTTGTTTGGCTCTTGCATTAAATTATGCATGTGATCAAGGATTTTTCAGTATTAAATTTCTGAGAAGACCAAAATGCTCATGTAAAAGGTTTCTTGAGCAGTTTTGCAGTGTTATTTTTTAAAAAAATAATAATTTGATAAGTTTGAATTTTTCAGTTAACTCTACCATATAATTTTAAGAAAATCACTTAGTTTTCTAATTGACATGATTCTATGCCCGTTTGTGCTGTGACAAGGTGATTCATAAAGAAGAATGATTATCATATCATTGGATCTCTCTGTGTTTATTTTTAAAAAAAAGTTGGAGAATTGCACAGCAAAGAAATCTATAGTTGACATTGCAGGTTTCCAGTGATAGAAATGTACAAATGTTTTGCTGTATTTGCACATGTAGTTCATAAGGTATGTAAATATGCTGCTCTGTCATTGGATTAGCTGTGTCCTTTCTCCAATCTTTTATCTGTATCTTCCTGTAGTGTAAATTTGTTAAAGCTGGATTCTAAACATAAAAACTAACTAGTACAGAATGTATTTGGAGAAAACATAAAATACTAGTATGGCATTTTCCATCATTTTTCTTCCCTCTTAACTGTTGGTGGTTGTTTGTTTTCTTATGTTTTGTTTTGTCAAATCATGTTAGGACCTTGTAGGGTTTCTTGTCTCCCTCTCAAAGCTCCATTTCTTCAAGTCAGACTTGTCTTAGTAAATCACGTCTTTGTTTTCCCCATGGTAATTTTAATCTCTGTGGATCAGTCCATCAAGGCTGTCTCCTCTAAAGCTATTTGCCTTTTTCTTCCTGTGATTCCTTCTTGTGGTCTGTCAGGCTCTGTATCTTTTGAGGCCCTGTGATAATGTCTGGTCTTAAATATATTCTAATCCATCAAATCTTAACCTTTTTCCCCCAAATGTTTAATAAAATTAAGTAACCTAACATTAGGGAGTTTGCTTTTTTGATGGTGATATCAGTTGAACAGCCTTCAGGATTTAGCATTAGTCTGCTGTCAGTGGTCTTAGACTATATAGGACAGATGTGATATGAATTGTAAGCTTCCAGTTATGTGGTATAGAGTATATATATCTCACATATGTTGTTACATTGTTGTTGGAAAAAGCAAGTATTGAAGAATTGCTGAGTGTCAATTGCTGTTTCATGCCTAGAACTTTTATTACGTATTAAAAAAATATTTTAATGCATCATTTTGGGGAAGTTTCCACAAGCTGTTGCTGTGCTGTGTTCATTCTGAAAATAATTTACTCAGGTCTGTCAGTTACTGATAAAAACTCACTACATTGGTTCTTTAAAGATGGAAAGAAGTTCTTTATTTCAAACACACAAACGTTTGTGTTCAGCTCAGTGGAACTATTTGTGTGATTAAATATGATTGCTAGCATTAGCAATTACATACAGAATTGGGATCTTAGAATGATAAACAATTTTAGAAACATACTTTTTAAATACATTAATTTTATGTTCTGCCAGCTAAATGTGTGACTGAGTACAAAACCTTTGTAGCTAATTGTTGCTCCTTGCCTGGTTATATTTTTAGGATGTGTTTGTGAAAATTATTCAAAAAGAAGGAATTAAATCATTGTGGAGTGGACTTTCCCCAACACTGTAAGCTAAATGTTCGGTTTTTTGAGTAATGTGTTATTAATTATTATTTAAAAATTTACTCTTATTTAGACAAAGGATTATGTTTATTTCTAAGTGTTTTTTTGAAAAATGGCAAATTCTGAAGTTGCAGATAATGATGTAATGTTATAATTTTCGTCAGATAAGTTTTGCCAGATCTTGAGATTTCTTCTTGCGGTTTCTTTCATACATTCTTTGTAGTTCAGCTTTTTTCTTTGTTCTGTCTTTTAGAGGTTGTATCATAACCATCCCAATGATAGCATCATCAAATCTTAGGGTCAAACATAATTGTTACAGAATGCTGGTGTTTAACTGCTATTTGCTCTCCTAATGTTACTAATGACTCACAATAAGCAATCCAGCTCTTTCCACAGACATTCAACTGTCATTCCTTCTTACCTTGACCTAATTTTTTTATCAAACATCTGACTAGAATCTTCTTTGTTGCAGAGAACCTTGTTGGTTTTTATCCTATACAATTTTGTCATGGCAAACCAGTCATTCCTCTTCTCCCCACAAGAGCAATTTACATATTTAAACATTGTTATCAAATCCCCTCCTGATCTTCTTTTTAGGCTAAACAGCACTGGTCTGTTTTATCTTGTTATTTGTATTAACAGAGTACTGTTAGTCTAAGATCTCTGTGGTTATGTCACCCTGCATAAGCAATCTGAGGTGGTGATCAAATCTAAGATGTATATTGAAGTTGTATCTTGTAAGACATGAAGTGTTGTGTTACATTTATTTTGTTTTAAGTGAAAAGCCCAGTAGGAAAGCACTGGGACACTTTATCTGCACACAGTGCTGAGTTTATAGGCACAAAACCACAAAGCATGTTGGAGCTTAGGCTTTATTTAAGCCACAGCATGTGGCAAGTCCAAAATATAAACTGTTAGTATCTAACTGAACTAAGAGATCTACTTCAGCCACTATAGAGAGGTTTTTTCTTCAACATGTGCTCTGTACTCGTGCAGAGAAGAACAACCTTCTTGGAGAGAGGTACACAGATTTTAAAAGAAAATCTAAACCATGACTTCTTGGTTTTCCAAGGATGACAGCCTCTACTGTTTTTTTGTAATGGTGATATGTGCTGTATTGGCACAGACATAACACAGAAAGATAATTGCCATTTTTTAGTAAGATTTGGTGCTTTACTCCTACACTGAATGATTATAGATTTAGCTGGTTTTGTTATAGTCTTTTTTATGCTGTAAGCTTATATTTACTCACTCCATAATGTGTTTCAAGTAATGAGACTCGTAAGAATTGTTTCAGAAAATAATCTCTAGTTGTTAAATGAATAAAAATGTGGGGTTAGTAGTTGCTTCCATAACATTTTGTTTGCTTCCTTCATATTCAAACCTTTCCATTCCTTTATCAAAACAGTTCTGAAGCTTATATGAAATATATTTTGACTGAGATAATCTACCATCAGGTTACTTACAATTTTCCCTAATGACGTTAAAAACTAGAAAACTGGGAGAGCTATGAGTTTGAAACTCTGAACTAGAGGCAGTGAATCAAAGCCATGGGATTAATGCCTTTTCTTCATCCATAACAATGCACAGCTGGAGATTTAACTTTTCCTTATTTAAGCAAAATATCCATACAAGATGGTTGGCTTTATGCTTCTGCCTTCCTTGTATTAATTTATCTTCCCTGTATATTTCCAAACAATGGCACTTCCTACCACAGCACTCTGTTATACCTGCTATGACCAGCTGAGTGCGGCTCTGAAGTCTAGACTGGGAAAGGATGCTGAACATATTCCAATTCTTGCAAGTTCCTTAAGCAGATGTAAGTTGTCATTGGTTCAAAGAGAAAACTGAAATAAAATATCTGTATGCTGCTTTCTTGGCTTTGTTTTGTTGTTTTTAAAGTAAATTTGCTGTGGCTTCAAATGAGATGTAATGTTACGTGGAGCTGCGCATAGGAAGGAATACTGATTACCCGGTATTTCTTAGGCAACGTAATCCTCTAACCTGGAATAATATGATTTATTTTTGCTGTTTTGCTGTCACTATGTTTCTACTTTGTTGAAAATTTTATAGTTCTAGACTTTTGCTGAGGACAGTTTAATTTAAGTCTGCTCTGTGATTAATCTAATAATAAACATCATTATTTTCTATAAAGGAAGCTACACAGGTAGTTACAAGGAAAATGAAAATTGGACTTGGACTGGTTTTACTGCTGTATGAAATAAAATGACTGAATGTCTGTTTCTCTTTTCTTACTTTCGTTTATCCTTTTCCTCATCTGTTTTTGTAGAAGTAGCTAAGGCCGTATATTTCTGGGCTTTCTTAGAAGACTCGGAGAACGTAGTTCCATATTCTGCTTGTGAGAAATAGAGAGACTGGAAGACTAGAAGGAAAAGAATTGTTATTTGTGGTGATGTGGCAAATTGTTCCTATTAGACTGCTCCTGATTTTAAATTCACATGTCAGAGAAACCTTATCTCAGCAACAGGAGGAAAGTAAAATCATTGAGTCTGTTACATGTGTGATGGGAACTTGTTAGTGAGTGGTGACGCACTGATCTTTCAACAAGATGTGAGAGAGTTACTTTATCAGATACACATCGCCTACTAGATATTCTTGACAGTGAAGCAAGGGCCTGATGGAAATTTCCTAGCCAAAAGCCTTTTAACAAGCAGCAGCAATGAACTGTGTAACAACTGCACTGGGAGATGGGTACGTACGCACATTGTAATGCTTTGAGCAGGACTTACCTCCGAGAATGGAATGCAAGGCTACTGTGAGATAAAGAGGCACGGGGTACCTCGAGACTGCAGAACTTGCTTGTCAGCAAGACCAAGGGAGTACAGGCTATAGTTCACTGAAAGAATATGGTGATGAAGAGAAGGATGAAGTAAACGACCACCAGATATCTCTGAAGCCCACCAAGAGGCTATAATGGCATGTGAGAATGGCTGTGACATATGTTAATCATTTCTCAGAAATCTCCTGAATATGTATGTATAACCTCCATATAAGCTATGGCTCTGACTCTACAGCACGCATATTAGGTGGAAAAATCCCTAGGCACCCAGCAGTGAAATAAAGAATACCTGCTTAATAGTCACCAAGACTGTTGAGTCCTGATTTTGCCTTTTTAGGGCATCAATAGTTTTAAAAAGGATGGCAAAGATGCTTAGAAATCAATAAAAGCCCGATCTCCAACCATTATTTGTGTCCTTTACAAACAAACCCTAGCAAACCCCAAGTTCACTTTCTTCAGCTTACGCTTCAATTTAATAATTATTTAAAACTGGTCTTTATAAGTACTTGAAATTTTCAACCTGATTGTGTAATAAATCTAGAAATGATGATTCTTAACATCTTTTACATAGATTACAACGTGCCAGTATTGAAAAAAAAAAAAGGTGGATAGCTTGATAGCTTGTGTGCCCAGATAGCTTAGGTACCATGGATAGGGTGTTCTTATCTGGAAAGGAAATTTAATTTGGGAGTTATTTCAGGGAAAATGAGAGAGTTGAAAGGAATCAAATATATAAAGCAAGGTAATACCTGACTGTTTGGGAAATATTACTGCTAAATATTGACTTTAAGAAAAGGCCATGTTTTTGTCGTTTGCAGTCGGTTCAGTTACTGTAGTGAGCCCCCTGGAGCTGATCAGAACTAGAATGCAGTGTCGCAAGGCGTCCTACAAGCAGCTGTACACCTGGGTCAGCAGCAAAGTGAGTGCAGAGGGATGGTTTTCCCTGTGGAGGGGCTGGACTTCTACTGTCCTGAGAGATGTGCCTTTCTCAGGTAGGGCTTATTTTCTGTGCAAGTTTGTGTTATGTCAGAAGATCTGACTATGCACGACCCTTTTAGGCTCTTTCAGTATTTTTAGGTAATTTTAATGATTAAAGAGTGACTGAGGTTTACTTGTTCGCTCTTGAGTGTTCCTGTTTCTAAATTCTTGGAGGACCTGATTCTTTTCCCCCCACGTTTTGTTTGTGGATACCAGCTCTGGTTCATTGTTATATTCCCTTTCTCTATACTTAGATTGTTTCTTCTTATCTTCTGAATCACAGAATACCAGGTTGGAAGGAACCTCAAGGATCATCAGGGCCAATGTTTCTTAGCAAAAAAATTAGCTTATGCTTGGCAAAAAAAGTAAACTTATGCTGGTTTTGAAGACTTCGACTAGGAAATTTTCTGTATGCTAGGTGTAGTGGATATCTCCTTACAAAGAAATGTACTGTATTTCAGTGCTTAATTTTGAAAACATGTACAAAGAGGAAGTGACACAGTAATGTCTTCAGGAGTTTTTGTTAGCAAGATGAATGCTCCAAAAAACATGAAGAGTACAAAGTTCCAAAGCTGAAAGTCTAGAAGATAAGTCTGACACAGAGCACAGATAGTTTTAGGTCTAGCCTCTAAGGTAACAAGGACTGACTAGATGGTGCTTTTCCCCTTTTTGTCACACCTTTGCTATGTTGTGAGCCTCAGATGTAATTGGATGAGACTGCTAAAGGACAGTTTTCCCACTTGTTAATGCCAGCGGTGAGAGTCCCTGTCTTTTTGAGGGCCATTGTTGTCAAATCACTGGGCATCAATTGTCCTTGAAGCAGTTTCTGTCCGTTGGACAGTACCAGGAATAACACCTCTGAACACTTTGTGTTGGCCCAGAGAAATGCTTCAGACCTGGTTTTGGAGGAAGAGAACCCTTGAAGTATTTGACCTGTTATCTTTGTTCTCTTATTTCATTCTTAAAATAATCTGAGATATAATTTAATTTCTGGTGCCAGACAGTCTAGTGAACCGGTCATTGGTTTAGACTCATGGGATTTGAGCACATTTAGCTATGTACCTGGAACAAATTTTAAATTGGCTGTGAACCAAACCAATGCTTGGTAAGTGGAGGTGATTAGGATATTTAGCTAAAAATTACACTTAGCAGTTAAATGAGCTAATAGAAGTAAGTTATTTCAGCTGTTTTCTTTTCAGAATGGGTAATACTCTGTTTTGTTTTACTTTGCTACTATTAAGTGTTTGAACATTGTGGTTGTGATGTATCTTCTGCTTAAGGATCTTGTTACCTGATGGGACTTGATTCCCTTCTGTGATGGGGAAAGCCTTTGAACCTATGGCTAAAGATAACTGTCAGGATTCATCTGAACCTTTTCCTGAAGTATTTCCTGTTCAACATTTGTTTTTTAATTTACTTATTTTTCTTTCTCTTAGGCTGTTCTGCTAAGCTTTATAAGGTAACTCTGAAATTCTTCATCTAATTCCTCTTGGCTGACTTCAAGTAGAAACTCTTGTTCTCTTACTGGTTTTTGTCTGTAGCAATGTGACAGGAGGTGGTGATCTTCTTTCCCTCTGTTGCTTTTAACAGTGGGAAGAACAGAGGGCTGTGAGGGAGTGCACAGGGAAGAGGGCACTATGGTGATGTCTGCGTGTTTCTCAGCCCTTTTCAGATTCTCACATACATGCCTGCTGTTCCTCTATGGGTCCAAAACAACCTCGTTGATTTTAAGTCAGTCCCTACACTGCTCTGGCACTCACTTCACAGCTGTCAGGTACTTGTCTGTGCCCAGTACTTCGAAGGTATCATGAGGTGCTGGAAAGGTGGAGGCATGCAGCTACAGGTTAACATGCAGCTACTGCCTTATAGCTTAAGGACTATCGTTAACGAGCCAGAAGTGAGCAGGCAATTAAATGCATAAGTGAAGGAAACCACATCTTAAAAAAACAACTCACAAAATTTAATGCCACAGAACTCTGATGATAGAAAGCTGAGGATGTTTAATGCTGCTAAATGCCTTTTCTGGTTATTTCTCCTTATCCTCTATGCAGTTAGGATGTGCTCCCTTAATACATTCATCTTAGCTCTTCTGTTTGAATGATGCCCTGAGATCATCATGGTTTCTGGTATTCTTACAGCACAGCCTGCGCCATTGCTGCAGCCAGCTCAGGTTAGCTCTTTCAAGAAGAATTAAAATCAGTGTAACTATTTCTATTGAGAAAGCATCTCCTCTGTGAAAACAGTGGAGCAGCACGACATGGCTCAAGCAGCACGGGGTGATTAGAATCCGACTCTGTTACTAGCTCAGGTGTGAACAATGTGCTTCCAGCATGTTCCTTGCGAGGTTGGCTGAACTGAATTAAACTTGAGCTGTGAATGTTTATAAGCCAAAGAATTGGGTTAACAATAACACTTCAGTCATTCTTTAAGCAGTGTTGCGGAGAGTATAAATGTAAAGGTATGCTGGAAACGGAGTCCTGCAGATGCTTAAGCAAAGTTTTGGATTTAGATAATTTATATTGAATTAGGGTTTAATACTTTTCAATATCAGGTTTTCGTCAAACTCAGAAAATGCCTTCTGAGACACTGCCTACATTTGCTTTTGCGAAATGTTGGAGGCCAAGCATATGGGCTGGCACTCTTCATGGCAAGGAAATACTTAGATATTTTTCTGTTGGCACAACCCCCAGAACTCAGTGCTGAGTGAGGCACAGTTATCTTCCAGGATATGCAGCTGTCATTTGCAGTATTTGAGCAACTGCCACAAGGAATCACTCTGTGATTCAGCCCAGTAGCATATAGTTTAAAGAGTTTTTGTTAGAATAGAGAAAGTTAGAATAGAAAGTTCAGCAGAGGAAAACAGAAACAGATGTTATTTCTGAACATTTTTCAGAGTTGCCTTTGACAGCCCTCACAGAGTCATTCTCAACTTAGGAATTCCAGAGAGCAAAATTGTATTTCTTAGTTCTCTCAGAATTAAATTTTACGCTCAGTCCTCCAGAAGAGAGTGAGGCAGGTCTGAGCAACCTTCATTTTGTATGAAACACATTTTTGTAGAATTAGTGATATCTATGTAACTTGTGAAATATGCCTGAAAGCATAGTGATGTTAAGTAGAATTTTAAAAAAATCAGTCATGTGACTTTTGTAGAGCTTGGGTTAGATTGCATTAAGGTAGGGGTTACTTTATGGGAATGCCAAAATTATTAGGCTTATTTGTATCATATGAAGAAATCTGGAATCTAGAGACAAAGGTAACAAGGCAGTCTGTCAATGGATCATCACAGAGAATACTTTTATTTGGCTTTCAGCTCTTGGTTCTTTTTCTTCTGTTGCCATAGCAGAATTCTTACATCTGTACTTTCTGTATTTGGTATACAAATGTGTTTTAATGCAAGTTTATTTTTTTTATAACCATAGCAAGGTACTGGTATAATTATGAACATTTCGAGAAGATGATGTGCAAAGAACTTGGTGCATGTGAACCAACATTTTTTATTGCTTTTACTTCAGGACTAGCATCTGGCTCTGCAAGTGTATATTTTTGTCTCCAGTACTATTTTTTATTGTTGTCACAAATAAGCTATTTTATTTATTGAGGAGGGCCATGAAGATGATTAGAGGGCTGGAGAACCTCTGCTATGAGGACAGGCTGAGGGAGGTGGGGTTATTCAGCTTGGAGAAGAGAAGGGTCCGGAGTGACCTCATGGCGGCCTTCCAGTACAGGAAAGGGGCCTACAGGAAAGCTGGAGAAGGGCTTTTAACAAGGGCCTATAGTGGTAGGACAAGGTACAATGACCTGAAACTGCAAGAGGGTAGATTTAGACTAGATGTAAGGAAAAAAATTCTTCACTGTGAGAGTGATGAAGCACTGGAACAGGTTGCCCAAGGAGGTTGTGGATGCCCCATCCCTGGAGGTGTTCCAAGGCCAGGTTAGATGGGGCTTTGAGCAACCTGGGCTAGTGGGAGAGAGGTGTCCCTACCCACAGCAGAGGGGGGTTGGAACTAGATGATCTTCAAGGTCCCCTCCAACCTTAACCATTCTATGATTCTATGATGATTCTATGATAAAAGAGGTATGGTTTTATAAGGTTCTCTCAGAAGCAGTGTACGTTTTTGAGTGCATCTACGTTAAATACACATTGGCTGGCATTCAAGCTGATGAGGTATAGCTGAATAGATTACAGTGGTCTGAAATCCAAGACTTAGTATTAGGTGCTTGGAATATCAAATCTCATTTTAAATTCTGTCCACTTAGTTTTAAAAATGTCACTTAAAATTTAATTGTTTGTGCTCTAACATTAAAACTGATATATTTTCCTGATAGATTGCAGCTGTCATAACTCAGCCATTTAATCTAGTGAAGACACACAGGCAGACTGCACTTTGGGAGAGTGAGACCTTAAAAAGTAAGTTGCTGGTAAGGAGAAAAAAATGCCCGTAATGTCTGGAAAAATAAAATCTAGTGGTTTACTATATAGACTTTTGGTAGAAAATTTAATTACTTGCTTCTTCTTAAGTTTTTTCCAAAAATTCTGTCACTAAGACCTTTTTTCTTCCCCAAGTTGTAACATCTCAGAGGATATTTTTTACCTCCTAGGATAAATAAAGTACTTCTTTAATGACGTGGCAGGGGAAAAGGTTGTGAGTTCAGTACCATTTAGGTTACTAAGATGATATAAAATATAAACAAAAAAATCCAGAGCTATTACATTTAGGCAGACCAATTGCAAATTCGTGTACATTTAAGAAAGTTATATTTAAATTGACAAAAATATTATTTCTTAGAAATCATTCAGGTGAACAGTGGTCTATTGAAAGACTTCTGAGTTGATAGAAGTATAACATCATAAAACGTTGGCACGTTTACTATCACTTGCTTCTTCATAACAATATCCTTCTTTTGTTTAATATTAGTCTAGAGAGAGAAAGCACTGTGCTTAGGCTGTGTATTTTTTACCTTCTTTTTGTGTGATTTCAAATAAATATTTTGCAGCTTCCAGATGCTGTAGGATGTTGCTGCTGAAGGTATTCTAAGAAAGACATTCAGCAGCATGAAATACATGATTACAGTTTTAATTATAATCTAGAAAAAAGAATTTGTAGCTGCTTTCATATTACAGATGAATGAAAATAGTATGTGCAGGGTGAAGTAGCACAAAAAAATTCCTCAGTTTAACACAGCCATATATGTCTGCAGTGCAGGTTGCTTCTCGATGCTGCTGCAGTCAGGTTGCCTGTGGTATCTCATTTAGCTCTGCAAAGGACTGAGACCCGTATCTCATAGTCTTATATTTTCTTAAACTAATTTACACATTTTTTGGGGGGGGATTTGATTTTTGTGAACTTAGATGTACGATGTAGTGCCCTACCTTAATCATTATAGTAATTCTTACGATATCAATTCTCCAAACTTACCTTTAGATTCAGTTTACCATAAAGTTCTTGTTTAAAAATCTCAATTGTGATGACTTTTTAGCTTTATGTAGAAAGTGGCACGGAGAGAGACTGGCTCATATGAAAGCTAGTTGACTTTTTTCACTATATCAGTTACTCTAGCAAGGAATATTGTCTCTGTAAATCTTACTCATGGCATTATTACAGTTTTTTCCATGTCATGCCCTTTTAACTTGAGTGTTGAATGAATTTGCATACTATCTGAATTTAACACACTGTATAAATAGTATAGATAAAATTAACATTAAAGTAATTAAACCTAACAATTAAATCTGAAGTGACCATTTCTGATTTCTAAAAATATTTTTCTGTGGCACTGTGTATATTGCTTAATTTATTGGGTTTTTGTACTATATTGAGTTCCACAGAAGGCCCGTACATCAATGTGGGCAGTTATGAGGAAAATCGTCACAAAAAATGGGATTACTGGATTATTTGCTGGTAAATCTTTTGATATCTTTCTAAAAAAACTCAGATTAGAGAGAAAGTTTTTTAATCAGTAACAAGTGATTATAGCTGTTAACATGCACAAATTATATAATATTTCCATCTCCATGAACACTCTCAGTTATGGATTAGTTTGCATACATAAAGCAACAGACATGCATACATCCAGAGGGAATTTTGGTAATCTCTTCACAAGTTCCTAAGATACAGCTGTCCAAGATAGATAGGATTTATTTAAAAAAAAAAGTAGAGGGATTTGTCTCTATTGGCAGTTAAAAATGGTGGGAAAAGGTTCAGTTCAGGAAACTTGGTTTTTTTAAATTTAAATGGGGGCCGGTTAGCTCAGTGGTTTGAGCGCGGTGCTGACAATGACCAACACGGAGGTCACGAGTTCGATTCCTGCTCGGTCCTCATGTGTTGCCTGGTCTAGTCGAGAGGTGGCGTCCCTGCTCGTAACAGGGAGGTTGGACTAGATGATCTCTAAGGTCCCCTCCAGCCTAGGCCATTCTATGATTCTGTGATTCTTGAATTGTAATACTTGGGTTTTTCAGAAATGATTGCTACAAAGGAAATGTAATGGATTGTAGGTTTGGCATTTGCAGTGTGGAGGTGTTGCTAGACTGGGAATGTTTCTTAGGTGCGGTTGTTAGTCAAGGGTAAAAAACTTCCAGGCGTCAGTACTGTTGTGGCAGCTCTATTTAGGAATAGCCATCCTAATTTTCTGTTCTTCATCTCATACTAGTTTCTATACTCAACTTTTCTTGTTCTTTCTATCTCAGAAAGAGAACTTAAGCCTAAGTATTTTTCTGTCTCCCTTCTTAGTCTCTGAAGAGGATGCATTACTGAGAACCCAAGAAGTCTGAGTATGGAATTTTGAAGTAGGGTTCACATAAAAAAATACCGTCATGTGGAATACTAGGATGAGGGTAGATTCCATGATGCAGTCATTTTAAGTTGGACTTTGATGCAGTTTTTTACAGAGTACCGGAAGATATGGCAATTATATTAGTATTTGTTTGTTTGCTAGGTGGAAGTAATTATGTTGAAAACTGCATAATATTTGAGACATTCAAGGTCATGCAATAAGGTCATTTTCCTTTAAGTTTTCTATCAAACTGGAAATATCATTCATTTTTTCTTGTAAAATTTTTATTTTTAAACAGATGGAGAAATGCAACCTCAACAATTTAATGAGTTGTGAAGGTGCCAAAGAGTTTTTCAATTTCACTTGTGCATTATCTCATGTGTACACATCTTACATGACTTTGTTACCATCACCAAACCTATTAAGAGATCATTGCTGCCCAGCTGTGCCCAGTGTTCAACATATCAGTTCAGAGTTTAGTATGTGGTTGGTGGGGTTTCAGTTCCTCTGAGCCATCCAGTAAGACAGAATGGCACTGAGAAGACCCCATTTAGCTGTGTATAATTCCGTGATGTATTTTACTTTTCTTCTTTCATTGACTGTCTTAAAGTCAGTCTTGTAGTCTTTCTGATAGCTTTGGCAAAGATCACTTTTTAGCCCTGGACTATGTGCAGTAGTTATTTCTACTGCTGACCCTAATAAGCTGTCTTGGCCATTTAAAACCCTGCATATTTATAGAACAGAAAAGAAACCCTCAGGAATACCTTCTTGTGTCTTTTATAAATTCTGGCAAGTCTCTAAAACCAGTGAGTCCTACCTAATCATATGACTCTTGGTACTAACTCAAAACCTTCAGCAACGAATCTGGTGATTTTCCTGAGAGGTCGAGCACAAATATCATTCCTCCTTATTTTCATCATTATGGCTCAATTTTAAGAGGAGTTTCTAGCATCAAGTAGTGATCGTAGAAGCTCCTGAGACCTCATGAGACTTGTGTTTTGAGTGTCTTTTCTACTGCACAACCAAACTGCCCTGGCTAGAACAGGGACTTTGAGCTGGCAAGACAAGAAAAATGACATTGAGGACTGGATCAAAAGTCCCTTGCTGTACCTCACCCTGAAACTTAGTAGTTCTTTTAATTCTAAAGATCTTTAAGGGAGTATTCCACTTCTGTAGTTACCAAAAAGAATTGACTTTCTTTGGAGACAGTCATCAGTCCTTTCAGTCAATCATGGAGGATTTGGCCAGATGTGAGAATATTCTCTTGCAGAATGACATGGATTTTTTGTAGATATTTAGCAGCAGCTATGACAAATCTTGCTAGACTTCTGTCAGAGTTTCTACTTGGCACAATCTGTCAAGCAAAACGGAAGAAAATTTTGAGTTTCCCAGAAACTGGAGTTCTTGCCTTCTCATCCATTGTATCCTAAGTAGCCGTATAAGGCAACTTGTGTTTCTAGTTGCCAGTCATTTAGCCATATGCTTCTCTCCCCACCCTAATTTTCTCTTTGCAGCTGCCAGATACACTTTACCCAACATGCACAGGAACTTCTCCAATAACTAGAGTAAATGTCTCTATACCCTGGGAGAACTTTGTGATGAAGTACTGTGGGCCTGACTAGTTTGTAGAACTTTCAAGACGGAGCTGGAACAAGCATTACTGTTCTAATGGGAAAGTCCTGGCAGTAAAGCCTGGGGAATTCAAGCTTTAGTAGAAAGTTTGTGTTTCTGTAAGAATGTTTTTGAAATAAAAAAATTACCAATTCTTCACTTGTCAAGATTTTTGCACAATTTTTAAATAATTAGGTATTGTACCTACTGTCCCTCAAGAAATACCATGCTGCAGCTCTGTAGGAAAGCAGAGCCTTAGACTAAATCATTCTCCAACTTCTGTCTAGAACAGTATCATTATCAGACTATGGCTGTTATCACCTCTTTCATGGAGCTACAAACCTCCCGTCAGCAATCCTGAAGATGCCGTTGGAGGGTGCCTGTTATCTTTTGGAGATTACAATTCCTTCTTTCTTTTCTTCTAATTCCTTATTTCTTTCTCTTTTACATTAGAGTAAATCCCTACAGCTTACTAAGCATGACAGCAGATATCTTTTCTTGAGACACAAATTTGTCCCTCTTCAGTCTCTCAATACATTGTTTCTTCTTTCTCTGAGAGTCTACTTCAAGTGGAAATGCTTGTGTTCTGAATGAAAGGCATTTTTATAGTAGATTTGTCTAGGCCTTGTTATTCCATAGAGGAATACGGGTGTTGGGGCCCAGTTTGAATGGGGGAGGCTGAAAGTTTTCATCTATGGGTTCAAGAGCACTAGTGTGGTGACTGTGGACGCATTTGAGAAGGACACTGGTATGTTCGTTCTTCTCTTTTATATGTTTATCCTTGTGCTTTACAGAGTCATATTTTATATCTTACCTTCCAAAATACTTGCCCTTCACTGTGGTTCATCACTATTATCAAGTTTATAATAGACATCAGAGTGTTTAGCAAGAGTGCCTGCAAAAGCCCGCATCAAATGAAATAAAATATTTTTTCCTGGATGGATGATGGCTTGATATGAAGTTCCCAGTTCCTCCAACATACCTATAACTAAACTTTCTTCCACCATTCAAAGAAATGCATTTCATGGTGAATGCTTTTAAGTTTGGCTTCACACTGCGCAGTCTACGATTCATGTCCAAGTAAATATGAATATGGAGGTTACTGTGTTACATTTTGGGAGCATGCGTGTGCTGTTCTGTAATTATAAGCTAATGGAGTTCTTTGAGATCTGCCATCCACGAGTGCACTCACTACGTTCTCTCCCTTTCCTGTATTGTGGCTGAGCGGGAATTGGGAAGTAATTCAGGTGGCTCTAGGCATTGCCCACTCTGCGTACCTGAGTATGGACAAAGGCAGACTGGATTGCCACCACGTGTGACAGAAACAAAGAATTTCCAGCCTCACAAGATGGTGCAAATAAATATCATCAGTGTGAATGTTAAAACTAATTAAACATCCTCAGGAGTTCTAATTACTGGTTCATATATTTCTGTGAAGAACTACTATCATTCATTAAACAAAAGCCAATCTTTACCTGGGGGTGAGACTTTGACCTAGTTGAATACATACATTCAGGTAGTTCTATCAATAATTTTCTAGCACAAGCATCACCAGACTAAAACAGTGTCACTTCTTAACTAAGCTTTTGAATATCCTCATTTCTATGTATGGCAACGGGAGATGGAAAATTGAACCTCAGGATGCTCATACCCCAAACTTTCTTACTTCCCTGGTACTTGCCCATCAGCTACCTCCATGCCCTCCTCCCAGGCTGTTGGGGAAGAGATTCCCCTGTCTTTTTCTCTTCAGCAAGTCTACCTGGCAGCCAAGGCTCTGTTGTCCCGTTCTGTTGAGTGGCTGGGGCAATACTCTGTTGTCACCATGCACAGAAGTCCTTTGTAATGCATACGTGTGGTTCTGTGTGACTGGCAGCCTAAGGAGGAAAGGACAAGGTATTGAGATTAAAATGATACTGAGATAAAAGCTTGTAGTTCTTACTTAGATGAACAACTGCAAGAGATGTTCCAAGCCCAGGTTACTTATCAGTCTTGTCACCACTGCATCAGTTCCTTGGGCTTCTCTGTGTGAATGGCTGCACAGCTGGTTGGGAGACTTGCAAGGTTTGTTTGTGATCACTGCAAGAGATTAAATTGCTTTACTTGCTGTCCAGTGATGACATTGCTGGGTAACAGGATTTGCGTATTTCACAGCACTGATGCCAGGAAAATACAAAACACCAGAAACTATCAATATTATTAGACATTTTGGGTGAAATTTAGTTCATAGATTAGGATACTTACATTTAAGTTTGGACACATGATTAACAGTGTAGAGATGTTCTCTTGACCAGCCACGATCTCAACTGAGTCACCACACGTAGGTGAGATGATGGGGGCGTTCTGTCCGGCTCCATGCAGATGTCTTTGCATTTCAAGAGGAAGTAGATTGTGTGTAGATGGGTAGATTCAGTCTTATTTCCCTACTTCTAGGTAAAGTGAACTGTTTTCTAAACTCCGCTCACAAGGTCATAGCTGATTATAATGGAAGACATTTAATGCCTAAATTCTGTTGTTTATAAATGTGACCAGGATTCTTCCGTTTTAGTAAAGGTGCTGTAGGTTTTAGGAGACAGTGGCAGGGGAATCACACTTTTTACTTAGCAGTCGGCTTGGAGGGCCAAGACACGTACCTACAGCAGAGGCTACAGCCCAGCGTGGTACTTGAGCCTTTTCCTCCCTGTCCTTATCCATTTCAGGACTCAGGGCTTCCTGAACCTCTCGTCCCACCTGCGAGGTGGGAATCCCAGTTCAAGAGTGATGCACTAAGGCGCCAGTAATAACATAAGCACTAAATGGTTCTGCAGCACTTCAGTCAGAAAACAAATGACAGTGAATACTTCCCTTTCTCTTCCAGGCAGGTTCTACTCCATGGCTGATTAAAGTTGCTCCTGCTTGTGCCATAATGATCAGCACATATGAATGTGGAAAGTATTTCTTTGCTTAGTTAATTAAATGATAAAACAACCCCCAACATCCTTAATTCTCCTTCATCTGATTGTATGAAGTCAAAATATATGGTGAAAATTTGAATCTGTCAAAGCATGTTCTAGAACTCCCAGTGAATGCCTGCTATTATATCTGGTAACTGAATACAACTTAAGTTTTAACTGTTTCATAAAGCATAAATTCACTTTTTTTCTTAAAACTAAGAAAATACACATGACAAACTATCATTGAAGATTTTGTGACTTCTCTTGCAGCTAGAGAGAAAAAAGAAAGAAAAGGAAAGAAAAAAAGAAGTGGTAATTGTCCTTCAGTGATGAAGGGAAAAAACATTGAGGCTGGACAGAGAAATTAAGAATAACCACTGCCACTCTGTTAATTTTCAGTCTGAGTAAACATTTTTGTTGCGTGTAAATGACATTTAGAAAATGTTTTGGGCTTCCAGTTGTATGATATGATTATTCCTTCATAAGGAGGGTGATACAGAATGAATTCAATGAACATTTATTTTCATTTAATACATGTATAATTCTGTGTATGTTTGTTATTTGCAGCTCTGCATTTTGTGTAAAGGCATACTATAAAATAGTCTTTGGCTTCATCTCAGGTTTATTTAAAATGAAAAATGCTTTAGATCAAACTGGAAAAAGTACATTGTGCTCATTAGAAATCCAGAGCATGGCAGATGTGTTGATAGGAGCTGCAGTAGCATTTTTTTGTTTAAGGTAATAGAAATTAAAGCACACCGAGGCACTGAAGACAACTGCCTCTATGGGTGTTCGGGAGGAATGCTCCCTCGCAGGCTTTTGGGAGGTGCAAGCTGTCACTGTCACAAAGTTCCAAGGCAGGGCCAGGCTGCCTGCAGGGAGCGTTCTCCATACACAGATTGTGTGGGGTCACCTGATTTCGAAGGCCTAGTTTGCTGGCACAAAGAGAGGCAGTTCCATGCCAGTTGAACTCAGTCGTGTACCTAGCTGAAGGGAAGAAGACATTTAATTTACTGCTGTAGACACAGCCACTGTCTGTTATGGTGGGTTGCACATGTGGTATGAACAGTTGCAGCATCTCCCTTGCCCATAGGCACTTGACTTAAAGAATCAGAATTTCCACTGTATGTTTTTCTTAATTTAAATTATTTTAAAACTACCCTTGCTATATCCCCTTCTTTCATTAAAGTTGCTGAATTTTAATTTTTGCATATTTTAAATGAGGGGGGCATACTGGTACAAAAGCAACTCAGTAGTCAGGTCAATAAGACACCAGCTTCAAGGTGTTATTTTACCCAAGAAGTGGACTACTCTTCTATTCTACTATGAAGAAAGTATCCCAGCCTGTGTTTGGCCTTGGTGAAAATTCATCACACACTGAAAAATGCTCTAGTTGTAAAGACATGAAGAGAAGAGAATAGAATAGAATAGAATAGAATAGACTAGACTAGACTAGACTAGACTAGACTAGACTAGAATAGAATAGAATAGAACCATGTACACTGGAAGAGACCTTTAAGTTCATTGAGCCCAACCTTTAACCCAGCAATGCCAGGTCCACCACTAAACCATGACCCTTAGGACAACATCTACACGTCTTTTAAATACCTCCAGAGATGGTGACTCAGCCAATTCCCTGGACAGCCTGGACAACCCTTTCAGTGAAGAAATTTTTCCTAAACCTCCCCTGGCACAACTTGAGGCCATTTCCTCTGGTCCTATCACTTGTCCTATCACTACGGCCTCCTTTCAGGTAGTTGTAGAGAGCAATAAGGTCTCCTCTCAGCCTCCTTTTCTCTAGGCTAAACAGCCCCAGTTCCCTCAGTCCTGCCTCATAAGACTTGTGCTCTAGACCCTTCACCAGCTTCATTGCTCTTCTTTGGACACACTCCAGCACCTCAGTGTCTTTCTTGTAGTGAGGAGTCCAAAACTGAACACAGGTTTTGAGGTGCAGCCTCACCAGTGCTGAGTACAGTGGGACGACCAGCTCCCTGGTCCTGCTGGCCACACTAGTTCTGATACAGGCCAGGATGCTGTTGACCTTGTTAAACGTTAGGTACAGAGTTACAGCATACAGTGCTGGCCACAGAGATATCTGACATTGTTCTCCCATTGTGATTTTCAAAGTAATTTTACACTACTACCTCAAAATAAGGCCTAAGAGAAGGAAAGAAAAGTAGTAACAGCAGATTTTGGACCACATTGAATGAAATACAGCAATAAAAACAGTCTCCCTGTTTTGCAAGAAAATAACTTATCAGCTCAGTAATAGTGTAATTTGCTGAATGATCTTATTTTATCCTGTGTGATGAAAACAAAGACAAAAACTAGTAATTAGCGATGATACAAAATGTTTAATTTACATGCAACATTTATGGAACGTCAAGGCAACAAAACATAAAGTTTAGGCATTTTTTCATTTTTTTTTGAAAAATGATTAATGTTTAGAACTGAGAAGGACACACATAACTGATTTCCCATGCACAAAAGGACACCCAGAAACTCACAAGTGGTTTCAGACTACATAGAAGACTTCATTTAAATGACACATGAATTTCACACCAGTAGCTCCAAGAAAAGAGCCATCAGCGAACATGACTGGAGATCATGATTGTAGCCCCCTCCAAAACACTGACACAGTGGGATGTAGAAGTGTTTAAGAGCAAACAAGACTGATTAAATCACTGTACCTTGGTGCAGAATGCTAACTTGTAGAATCCGTATTCCTTCACTGTGTTTGTAGTAAAAATGCATCTCTAGTTGACAAATTAGTGTTTGATAATGTTACTCAACTGCCATGAGAGAAGAGGTGCTTAATGTCATAACAAAAAATAAAAGTTACATGAAGTAATGGACGTTCTGACAGTGTATGGAAGGATTTAGTGGTCAGAGTTTATTACAGAAAAATTACCTGTGTGGGTACATGAGGGCTTAAAAGACAAGGTCTGGTGGATTTGGTAAGATGTTTTAAAAATCTGTGTTAAAATGTCATCAGAGGTTGCTTACCCTGCCATGGATGCAGTGACCTCCAGCGCTGTGGACTGGAGAGATGATTCCTGAACCTCCTCTGGCTAAACCCAACAGTGCCTTGAGTTCCAGGGATGCGTAGCCTTGTACTTACAAAGGCTAAACATTTCCCGTAGTTCTTAGTAAAGGTAAGAATTAACCCTCTTTCTTTCAAGCCCACCCAAAGATGACCAGATTACAGTAGTAGTGCCAAGGTACTGTTATACAAGAGGCAAATCAACTAAAACTGTACGGAGTGTAGTGACATACTGTGGACACCTAAGAGTAAGCAGTAATTGAAAATCTGTCTTGTATTGCAGCTACTCATGTAAACAATTTATGAAACTTCTTTGGCACAAAAAAGCGTTTTCCCTAGCACTTATAAATACAATGTACTTACATGCATTTAAGTTTTATTTAAAAAGTTACTAATCATACCTATAAGCTTTACCTTGATTAGCAAAATTCATAGATAAAGGATCCATCATATCTTACAAAGAATTAAGAATATAGTTTGCAATCCAAAAATTAATTTGCAAACTTTGAAATTGTAGGGTAAACTGGAAAGATAGTTTCATTTAAAAAATGTCTTCCTTTTTAAAATTTTTCTCTTTTTCTATCAGTAGTTTAAATCAATGGCAATTAATCTGAGAAAACTACTTAAATAAGTTCTGCCATATTACCTAATCAAGAAAAATACCTACTGCACTACTACAGGAATGAGAAAAGTCTAACATGAGAAGACTGTCATTACATTGTCTTTGTTTCCCCTTTTTCACTCTCCTTGGGATTGTGCCAATAAAAACACAACCAAAGCTTCCTGAGGTGCTAACCCCACCATCCTTAGTCCCCAGCTTTCCAGCAAGGCCAATAAATCAAGAACTTTCTCATGTGATGTTTGATTATCTGTAGCTCAGGTCACTCAAAAGCATAAAGTGAGTTTCCTCAACTTACAAAATTGCTAAGTATACTCGATTTACATGATCAACTTACATTTGTTACTCACATGCAACTTCAAGAATTAGTAAGAGTGTTTCAGGGTGACTTTTCAATGATTTGGACATCTCGTTAGTGCTGTGATACTAAGAGGAATGCAAGATCTAGCACTGAGTCAACTTGAGAAGAGCTGTTGATAGGTTAAACATGCTATTTGAGTTCCTATGCAACATACACAGATGAAAAGCTGGATCTTTAAGTAAAATATTTACTTGCTTGCAAAGACTGGTGTTAAGGATTCCCTGTCTGTTCTGCAAGAGTTGATAGATATTTAAAGCACTGCAGAGAAGCACCATGGCTAGAGTAGGGCCAGGCCATTGCAAGGAGAAACAAAGGTCATGGCAGTTAAGCATGGGACTGATTTCCAACTGTTCCGTTAAAAAAATCAGTCATAAATATCAGATTATATATCCTGTACCTGACCAAGAGCTTTAAATAATTCAAGACTAAAATAGAAAATCTAAAAAGTCCTCTGGGGAAAAAAACTGACAGAATTTGTGAATTGAACAGGTGACCAAGAGAAGAAAAAATAAAGCAGCTTATGTTTTAACGCAGAACCAGCAGTCTTCATTGCAAGTCACTTTATGGAACAGAAACCAAATGCATACAACACAAAGCTCTTCCTTCTTGAGTGTGTCTCAAGATGGTGTTAAGCCTGGACTTGTCATCTCTGTTGTGGGGCTTGCAAGATATTCACTTGATTTCAGACTTGTGAGAGATTTGTAGCTTGCTACTGATGTAAGAGAGCCACAAAGACCAAGCAACGATGGAGTGTCTTCCTTCCCTGTTAAGAAAAACAAGATCACATCGATAAAGTAGCATCTCTTAAATTTGCGTTTGTTGTTCCTGACAGAAAAGTTTTATTCTCATGAGAAGGATGTAAGAAAGAAATAAACAATGCAAACCACACCCTGCCCAACAATTCATTACCAAAAAAAAGTGATGCATAGTTCTCTTGTATCATTTATGGTTCTTATTAGCTGTTTCCACTTCGTATTAGGTCTCATGTTTACCACATTATTTTCAAGTGAATGAATAGCTTTCCCTAGAAATATACTAGATTACCTCTTTTTAAAAAGTTTTTATTTTTAGAAAAATCTTTATTCTCATAAAAAATACCCTTTAAAAACTACATAAAATACACAAAGAGCAGTGCAACACTTTTTGGGCACAGCCCTTGATTTCAACAAGTGTGAGGCAAAAAGTCTGACTACATGAATGGGCTTGATAGTATTTGCAGAAGATTGTTATTTTAATCTTTTAATCAAAACTGCCACACCGAGCTACACCAGAGGTATTTTAACAGCAGGATCACGTGCTGTGTCTTACAAAATTATATTAAAACTTAAATACTAATAAATCTGACTGATTTAAAAGTGAGATGTTATACTACCCTTAAAGACAGAACCTTTAAATCAGAACTTATTCTGTTACTGTCAGTGGTTTTACCATACTTTAATTTACAAAAGATATGACAAAGCATAGCTTCAAGTGATTAATACTGAAAAAAACTCAGTTCAAAGTAGATCTGCATAGGAGCTCTTTTCCCAACAGACATGCTGACTCTATTTCGCTTTCTTTAAGCAAATTTGAAATAATTTAGATTTGAAAACTTTAAAGTTTTTTAAAAAGTTCTAAATTTTACATCCTTGATATTTTCAAACCAACAAATTTTACAGTTATCATCTACTAAGACTCTACGTTGTCAAATCTATTTGAAGTTAACATTGAAGAGATACAAAGAGGATTCTTTACAGCAACTTATGTCCTGTACCCGAAATACTACTGTCAGAAGTCTTAAGAGCGTTTTTCTGCTTTTCACAATTGCCCACAAGATGGAGCAGCTAAACCTGATAAGGGTACAGATTTCGAAGGGGGCGGGTGTGTGTGTCTGTTACATTTATATACTAGCACGGTTTATATCAAATTCCTCTCTCTTATTTTAACAGAAACATTGTCTACATCTTCACAGATAATATTGAATGCAAGATGCAAGTGTGACAGTGGTAGCTGCATATCCAGCGCCTTTTATCTTTCTTTTTAGAAACAAAAAACGAAACTTAAAGAACTGAAAAGATTTGAGTTAGTTATAGCAGAAAGATGCAGAAGGAAGATATGCAACATATGTGAAGCTTAGCTTTAAATACAGCACAAAGTTTTACACTTATTGGGGGGGAATCTTCATAAATCCAAACTTATTTGAAGTATATTCCCCTTAGGGAAACCAAAATAATTTGTGAAATAATGAAGAACATGCCATTGAATGTATATTTTGTTTGCATTGAAAATTCATCTCACGGTGGCTGAAGATTAGAGCTATGAAAAACAGAACAAAATGAAGCCACTACACTGGCTCTCTACCTTCATTTAACAAGTTCACTCCATCCTGTTTCCCATCCTGTGAGTGACCTGGATCCAGAGAGGATTGAGAAAGACTAACTTCTGCTGACAGTTGGTCCAGACTTTGAAAACTCTTCCTGCAAAGCAAGTAACATTTAACAGTAACACATTTAAAGTTCTAACTAGATATTTTTAATTCTCTTTAAATAGTTTCAAAAAAAAACCTGGGCAGTTAATCTTTCTTCTCCTAAAACTTTCTAATTTTTTGTGTTTGCTTTCTAAAACACATTTTCTTCCTAAAGCAATGATTTCCTTTTTTAAAAAAAAATATTCCAACGGAAGGAAATTTTTATGGTAAGCAAGGGAAACCAATTTTTCTGCCAGTTGATCCTTGTACATTGTAACAGGTAATGACAGCAGGATAAATTTCAGAATATGCTAAGGGAAATTTATAATTTTGAGTTTCCCTGTTCTTCTAAAGGTAAAACAAAATAAAATATTCAACTTACTCATCCCACTGTTGATTGTGCTTTCTGTAGAGTAGAGTGTCCAAGGCAACAGCATTGACATCCAGAGCTCCTGGGGAAGGCCACTGATTGGTGAGGTGAGTAGTTAATTCTTGTCTTGATCTCAAGTCATTATTCTTTAGCACAGTCCTGTGAATACAAAAAGCAATAAATCTCAGTCTGTTAAATGTAATTCCTCAAGGCACGTAAAGAAAACAGGACAAATAGTCTCAACCAAGTTGATGTTCTACTTTGAGTGTTTAACAGATTGCGGTTTTCATAAAGGATCTTAAACTGTTCGTTTTTCCTACGGGAAGCAATTTAGAAACTTATTAGAAAAGTATATAGGAACAGAAAAAAGTTGAAATTAGAATCTTTCTACAAAAGCACCAGCAAAGCAATTGCATTCTAAAGATTCTTTCTGCCAGCATGGTGGTAATTAGGAGTCCAACTAGTCTGCAAACCAAACATGGAAATATGATGTCTCTCCCCTGCCAATTTTTGGTTTGCAGTGTAGACATCCCTCTCAGCCCACCCACCCATCCACCATTCAAACACTTTTGCAGAATGATCTAAAACCCAGACATGTTGATTCCATTAAATGTTTCCATGAGAGTTATTCAGTTTTCTACCACCTTAGAGTTTCTGTAATTTATATTTTTAAGTTACAGAAAAATGTGTTAACGGAGTACCTTAAACGTTCACATTAATTTTGCTTCACTTACCCGTGATCAGTTTTCTAAAATTCTGGAAGCTAATACGCCGATATGAGAAATAATATGCCAAAATTCCTACACAAATAAGGGAAGTACATGGTTCCAGCCTAATAGTACAAGATAACCTTCAATCTACCTTTTTACTGCTGTAGAATAACTCTAGTAACAAAAGTAATGTTGGTTGTAAACTCAGAAATCCTCCAATCTATGAAATACTAGGCAATAGTAAAATGCTGCTTTACACCAAGTTTGACTCTCTGTAGCCTGGAGCAAATGGTGAATGTTATGTATCTCATATATGGAAGGAGTTCAAAGCCAAATGCTATCCAATATGCCAAACTGCATAGCAAATTAAATAATTCTTCATGGTACACACACATTTAAGTGAATTAACAAGTAACATTGTCAACAGGCCTATTTTTACAACATAGTTTTTAGACTCATGGTACCTGAACTGGTTAGACCCAAAGAGCAAAATAAGGTAAGACAAGAGGGAAGTCTGTAAGGAATTGTTAATAGCCAACTTTGAGAGAGTAGACACAGCAGTTTTGCAAGGAAAGGCAATGAAGCACCACAGCGAACAAAACTACTTTCAAGAAACTTTTCTCAAAATGAATTCCCCCAGTGTTCACGCAAGTCAATAATCCGCTTTCTCTGGGACCTCCCCCTTCACCCTCCTCTCTAAGTGGCCTATAGGAATAACTACTCTGATAACCCAAAACTCTTGATAATTTCAAATATCTGGTATGGTATTCACTTCCCCTGACCCCATGGGGTACATGGAGCTTTAAACAGGTCTGTTAAAGGCTTATTGATCTGAGGAAACTGAAGCAGTGACCAAGCAAGCTCTTATGAGCTTAGCCCATGACACTGCATTACCTCCTTATTCAGAAGGACTTCTGTGCTTTCAGAGAAGTTTGTAACAGCACACAGTTTATATTAGCAACTATGCAAATTCATACACATGTAACACCTACATGTAAATTTCCGTTTGGACAACTCCTGTCTACTATCACCAAATACTTCAGCAGCAGTGTTAAGCTATTATTAAATAAGTTGCTAATAGTGGAATTCTGACATTTTACATAGGGTCCTATGCTGAGATTTTTCCCACAAATTTTTATGCTATAGTAACCTGAAATTCCACCCTTTTTTCCCAAAGAAATTCTGAAGCAAAGATTAGCCAAACTACTCCAGAGGTTTTAAAATAACAACATTTAAGGACAGTTTTAGCGGATCACTACTTAAACCAATCCATCACGCTCAGGCATCAAGTAGGATACAAAAGTATTCTATTCTCTTCTTAAAACTTTTATGCTTGTATTTTGAATCTTTAAAAATCATTTTGAATATATGAAGTCAGTCCAAACACAGCACTGAGTATCTATAAAATAGTAGTATAGATGATAGCCTTGCAGATTATTTAGCTATGATGAGATTCCACTGCAGCAAAGACTTACTAAAGGCACTGCTTGCAAACAGCAATTCTTTCAAGTTAAACAAAAAGCAAAAGCAGTGTCCATTTATGCATATTAACTAGACCTTGTAGAGTCAAAGTATTAAACTGCACAGAATCACAGAATCATTTAAGTTGGAAAAGACCCTTAAGATCATTGAGTCCAACAGTGCCAAGTGTAGCCCTACACCGTGCCTCTACGGGCCATGTCTACGCAGCGTACATCACCCTCAGACTCACAATGGCCACGAGGCTGACATGATCCTGCTACAAGAGGAAAAGAAATGGAGATAAAAGTGTTTACTACAGAAAGGAGTTTAAAAGGAAGGAAATATGATAAATTTTAATGAAAAAAGCATACAAATTTCAAAGTACTCAATGTGAAAAAACGCTGCACAAGAGTAGAGGGCTGTCCTGCTCCTGGTCAGACAAGAGGAGTTCTTGCTAGAAGTCAAGAGCTCTCGGGAGACAATAATTTAGTTCATCCGAGGCAGATTGAATTTCTACAGTAGCACTCTTGTTCCTCAGAATTCAAATGTGGTAATTAGTGCTGGCCAACTCTAGTCTGCAACACTGCAGGGTTTTAAGAAGGACTTTTCTTAATTATCACAACGAGGTTGATTAAGATTATGAACTTTCCTCTACATGTTTACTGTCAGGCTGTTTAACCAAAAGAAGAATATTACTATTAAACTTATTTATCTGCTAGTATAGCAAAGTAAATTTGATGTATAAAAACTTTCGGAGGAAAAATTTGAATAAAATGATCAAAGAGCAAAAATAAGAAATGCAGAAATGGTGGAGAGGTATAAATGGCAAATAGGAATATTTGTGAAATTTACAAGATTCACAAAACATTCAAGAATAAAATGTAAAATGAGCATTTTTTGTTATTTACACACACATAAAAAACACTCTTCTGGCATTAACTGGGAAATATTTCAAGAGTATTGCCAAAAGTTCCCATAAAAATATTGTAATGTTAATATATAAGCTTCTATAAAATGCTGGTCTGTTACAAAACATACTGACCTAGAACAACTTATGCACAAACGGATTTTATACTGTTGTTTCTGTGTTTGAAAATAAACCACTGATGAGAAACACCAACTGAAAACCAGATTGACCTGAGACATTGAGCCTCAAAGGATATTACTTCATAACTTATAAGCATAAGTTACATGGAACGAAATCCATAATATGTCATAAGAATAATACTTAAGATCACAAGTATGCAGTTCTATTTCTAACTAAAATTCAATAAAATATTGTTCTATTGGTTTTGTAGCTGTGACCATTTAAGGATGATGCCAGATAGGCTTTGTAGGTAACGTGTTAAGACATTTAGGGGGCTGGTTAGCTCAGTGGTTTGAGCGTGGTGCTGACAACAAGGACCAACACTGAGGTCGCGGGATGAATTCCCGCTCGGTCCCCATGTGTTGCCTGGTCTAGTCGAGAGGTGGCGTCCCTGCCCACGACAGGGAGGTTGGATTAAATGATCTCTAAGGTCCCTTCCAGCCTAGGCCATTCTATGATTCTATGATTAATACAGGAGTAAAAGCAAGGATAATCCAAAAAAGAGAAGAAGAAGAGAGACAAAAGGATATACTATAGAGAGAAGTTAAGTTAAAGAAGGAAACACAATCAGGTTTGAATGCAAACTAACAAATGAGCATACACTACGCACTGTTAATTCCTTTTCTTCAGACTGGAAACATAAAACTTGAAAGCCAAAAAGAAGCTAAACTAATGGCTTTTAAATGTAATAATCCCAGAAAGGTAGTCGGTACCTGGAGAATACAGCAGACCTTTGTAAGAGATTTTATGGTTGTTTTTTGAATCGAAGAAAGGCAGTGTGTAAGATATGGCTGAACAAGGTATCTTGGACTAATACGATGAGACTGCAGAGTGCAGCAAGTTTTGTGTAGCTTATAGAGAATACTTAAGAATTTATTACAAGAGCAGGAGTGTTAAACTGATTTATGGTACATCACTTACTCTAGTCATGAAAAAGTTCTTGATTGTCTGAAAGTCTGGGAAATTTTCTACCCATAGACAAACTGGTGTCTTCACCTTCTCTTTGTAATCATGTTGGCAAAAAGGTAGCAGAAGCTCTCTTTTGTGATCTGCAGAAATAAATTTTTTTTCTCCTGCTCTCAACATTTATGCCCTGAGAAGTCCTCACTCCAACAAATATTTCTATAAGATAACTTATAGCATGCTTAAAGTTCTGAAAAACATTGCAAAAATCAAGAAATAGTGAAGAGATGGCAGACAGAGAGACAATATTTCTAATTCCTTTGGACATAATTGCTGAATTGCTATTTTCATACTGAAAAGTGGTGAGGTTAAACCCTGCAAAACGCTTCTTGGGATTTATTACAGCAGAGGGGCATTGGTGGTGCTGGAGACAGAACACATTTTCAAATAATTGTTTTTAAAATTATCAAATATCCTTTGTATTACTTTACAGCATAGATTTCTCCTTAATACACTTACGTAAGAGAAGCACAAAATACACAGCCTCACCATGTTAGCCCAGGATATCCTGTTGAGTTATGACATTTAAATTGTGGTTGTGGTGTTTGTTTTTTAATGTCTAAAAAAAGAAAAACTTCATACAAATTCAAAAATACTGCTGCAGCTAATATCCTGTTAGGAAGAACAAGCAACAAGAGCTGAGAACATCTTCTCAATACTAGACTACATCATTAAAAATTAACAAATATTTGGCTTAGGTTTATATTTTTTGTTCTCTACATCAGGAACCACCATTTAAATTAAGCTCCTCTTAGACAATAAAGAAAAGTATTCAGTAAAAACATCTTGCTAATGAATTCCTGCCTATTAAAAAACATGCTGATGATTCACTAACTAATCAACACTAACATATGGCAAAGTTAGGAACAAGTGTCTGCTTGGAGTGCAGATACCTATGCTTCCTCCAGGCCTGTAAATTTATGTGTAAGAGCTCCTGCCACAGGATTAATATCAGGTTTATACAGTTATTTCCTGAAATGTTTATGCACGCTTTCGACTTTCAGTCCTTTAACTGTGTATTGAAGTAGAGAAAAGTGAGATTCGTGAAGTCTTGCAGTAAACATCCTTCACCAGAGCTCACTAGCCCTGCCTTTGTCAGGTACTCTCCAGAATATTTCCTTACTGATTTCATCAACTTTTATTATTTTATTTGAGATCTTTATTTTATGATTTATTATTTAGAGATTATTTAGTAAGCACATAATGAAATGCAATTGACAAATTGCTGCATTACTGCTCATTTCCACCTCCTACTCCACTGCATGCTGCCCTTTCAGTTGTTCTGGCATAATCACACAGGAGCCATAGGAGATGATACCCTGAAAATGGATCATCAAAATGGTCAATTTAAATTTTTTTTTGAGAAACCTTTTTCTTTTTAAATTTAATTCAAAAGGTAACCCCACAAACAGTTTTGTTTTCACTAGCACCACTTTTGGCAGCTCAGCAGTCTCTCAAGTAAGAAATTACTCCTTTGAATTAACATGTCTAAGACTTCTGCATCTTGAAAATGTGACCTGACTTGATTCCCTCATTCTTAATGGGACATGGGGACAAAAGGCACAGCCTGTATGTGCAGTTTCCACATGCAAAACAGAAGTGAGATAAAAAGGTGGTTATCTTTGGTCAATAGCTATACCATAACTATCATCTGACCTCTGGGAATTCATAAATAAATAAAAAAATAAAAATTAATCTTAAATTTAGTCCAAGCTAATACAGAAAATCCTGGTAGCCACATACAATTTCTGGTCTCATTTTGCTAGATTAGTTTTCCCATTTCCCCTGGATCAAATTCAGATTCATGCCATCAGAAGATTATTCTGAAAAACTCATTTACACAGATTTTTTGTTTAATAAGCAAATAGTCACTTCTGTTTCCAATGATACCTATGAAAAACTAGTAATTTCTTACCTGCGAGTTTAATTTCTCCAAATCCAGAAAATGCCAGTCCAGTTGGCAATTTGACCTCCTACCAGCAGATGAAGACAGGAAATAAACCAAACAGACTAATTCCCTAAGAAAGGGAATTATATCAGATGAGTGCTCCAGTTCAAGTACTACCTAAGTAGTGAAAAGTAAAAGTGAAAATAAAAGCTTAAAAAAAATAAAAACATTTGAATAAGAAAGAACAAGCTTTAAAAACCTTTATTTAGGACAGGAAATATGGAATGGAAACTCAAATTGATAGCATACATGAATACAACTAAAATCTGTAAGAACAACTTTAAAATAAAAACAAGAAGGGAACTCTCAAACTGTCAGTACTGTAACAAGCCAATGAGCTATCTGGACTGGTATGTCATTGGACTTGGAGAAATTAGATCAGCAGGTATGAAAATGATTTACTTACCAGTAGATTTTAGTGCTGCAATACATCACACCTCTCTCAGCTTTGTGCACTGGGCACTGACACAGTATTCCCCAAATTAGATGCCAGAGCAGTTAGATCCCAGCAGACTTTCTAAGGGCAGCTGCTGCAGTGAAAAAAAGCAGGCATGTCCTACCTCACCACATCATCTCACTCCTGACTGGCCAAAAGATCTTCATGTGTCACTCTTGTGCCACAGAACAGATCAGATCCCCTTGGAGATCCTTCAGCAATCTGTTTAGTCCTCCTTTATTATCTCCCAGAGATCTTGAAATATATCCTCCAGTAATTTTAACACTGTTATTAATTTTATACAGCCTTTGATCTCCTTAACCTTTGGAGTAACTTGCACAAGCTTGTGTTGGCAGAAATACCAGCAGCTTGACTCCTGAGTCCTAGTCTAATCAGAGCGGAGATTTTTTTTGAGACTACAGACATCCAGAATGCAACAAAACACACTACAACATGTGAACTTTGCTGTGCTCATTAAAATTCTGCTGCAGCACGTGACTGACACTCTTCATGTCCTTGGACAAATAACCAGGCCTGATTTCTCTAGAGGAGACTAACAGGCACAACTTATCCAGTTTCACCAGATAGTAGGTCTTAACAGAAAACTGGAAAAATACTGAACTTGACCTACAGCCAAACTATTGAAAACATCAAGAGTAGCTCTTAATTCAGTTTTTCAACTCTCAGAGCCTTTCTGCTAGAAAATGGAGGACTCTTAGCAAACAGATTTTTCTGACAATCAAATTTGTCTTTAGTAAATATCTTCTCAAACGGAGATTGTCATTCAAGGATTTCTTTTTCCTATGTCATGTCAATACGTATTAACTGCCTATAGCTGGACTCCTTTTGAAAAGCTATTTCTATGGAAGTGGGGGGCAGGGGAAAAAAATAATAAACGCCCCCAAGATCTTCTTCAGAACAGATCAGAAAAAATTTCACTAAAACCTGTGGTTCTCTGTAATTTTTTAACATGCTTCCCTTGGATTCATTAAATCAGCATGATCAACCACAAAACGGTTGGGAAAACTTTGGGTTGATTAAATAATCAT
Organism: Apaloderma vittatum; assembly: GCF_000703405.1. NCBI lineage: Eukaryota > Metazoa > Chordata > Aves > Trogoniformes > Trogonidae > Apaloderma > Apaloderma vittatum. The sequence goes on along the minus strand of NW_009723630.1, from coordinate 15,500 downwards.
TTTTTTAAACTTTCAGTCATATATTAAATCAGAAAAAAATTTCAGCAAAGTTAGCCAACATTTTAACTGTAAGGTCTATCTTCTGCATAGACAAGTATTTGCCAAGGACAACATACAATCTCTTTCAGAATGTTCTAATTATGTTTCTAATTATAGAAAAAAAAAAAAGAATATGGCAATGTTGACCTACTTTGAAGGACAGAAGACCATGTTGGTTTTAAAATTAAACAAAAAAATGAAGGCAAAAAAAAAAGGCAGTAAGCAATGAGTAACTAAGTTCTTGGTAGCTGAGTGGGAATTATACAACTACAAAACTGCAAACAGTAAGACAGATCTTCAAAGTCTAGGACAACTGCAGGATGAAAAAAACGCAGAATGAAAATCTGATCAAAAGGGAGAAGGGGAGAAAACAACCAACCAACCACACACAGACAAAAGAATATTGGAGAAATGGATGGAGAAAACAAGTGGCAGATAAAAATTTTTGCCAAGTGTAATTTGACTTATATAAAAAAAAAAAACCAGAAAATTTTATTATGTTGAGAGGTCACATAATAATATCTCAATGACAAAAAAAGCACCAACCTAAATCTCAACCTATCCTATGGCTATCCAAATAGAAAGGCAGCTAATAAAATTTCTTGCTCAAGAATTCAGGTAATATCACACTGTATTTTCCTGACTATAACTTCAGACATTTTACTTTTTATATTTTAAGCTTTATTGTGCCTCATTGAAAAAACACAAGACACAAATTTCAGCCCTAAAAGCCCTAAAACTGGATTTCAAGAAAGAAAAACAAGTTCTATCTTAAATTTACAAATACCATACATAATGGACGTACACACACTGACCTATAACTCACCTTTCTTTTGGTCAAATTATTAGTACTTTAGGGAAACTTTAAATTTTATTTTGAAAGTATAAAATGGATTTTTCTATTCATTTTTACTGAGTGAGCCTTAATTCTCAATCTGATTTATACAAGCCTATAAATATAGCCAAATAAAACCGAAATTTAGGATAGTTTAAATATAAATTTCTTTTGTCTAAAGAATATTAGAGAGCTTCCTTCAGTATATCAGTGATAAAGTAATATACAGAACTAGCCTCTCCCCACCATTCTAACCCGGCACTATCCTTCTACCCTTACAAAAACATTATATTTTTCCCATTTGTCATTTGAAATTCATTTAGTTTGATATTGAATTTCATGTAGCTTGCATGAAATATATTTGAAGAATGTAAAAATAACTTCTCTTCCACCCTTCTTATTTATGCATAAGCACTAGCAAGTACTAGCTTTTCCCATCAATATCGTTCACATTATAGAAGCAAATCTACAGTAAATGCATATGAGAGTTAAGAAATGAAGCAAGCAAAAGGGGGAATCTCATAAGCAAATGATAATGCAAATTTACTTATCTAAATGGCTAAAAAACAAAGAGACCAAATTCAATCTCTGTTATTGTGTTCTAGGAGTTAATGATTATGCACCTTGATTGATTGACCCTATTTTTTAGCTGATGGTCTCTATTCCCTCCATTTGCAGTGAGTATCAAGTTATTCAAACCCTTTTAGGAAATCAAAGTCTCAAGTTCACTTGTTCTAGACATGAGATAATTGTCTTTGTGGAATTAAAAGGGGAAAACATCGATGACTGTTGTGCAGGACCTTTAGCATGACTATGTCAAAACAAGTTTTCTTTTTCTGCCACAGTTCAGGTAAGTTCAGGTAATATTAACAGAGGAATAAGCTCCATGATCCACATAATATGCTTTCCTAGTAGGAATGAGAGTCATTTGTAAATGCATTCATTGAGGCCCTCCAAAAGTTTAATACTTTTCACCATTGCTCTGAAAGGCCTCACTTCACCCTGCTCCTAAGCTTACAATTCCACATTGGATAAAAATTCTGAAATTTGGAATACATGAAGTGTTAATGTCCAAGTAACTTAAAGCTTTCTGACATGCTACTTTTATGCCTTTATCCACAGAAGTGGAGCTATGTGAGGGGAAGAGAAAGGATGCCACTACAAAACCAGTTTTAGTATTACACGTTACAGACACAGAGGAGGGGCCATATTGCCATGCTAATGTCATTAAGTATGCAAAATGTTCAAAGGAAAGTCCCCATGGTTCTCTAATACACAAAAGAGAAGGGGGGAAAAAAATAAAGAGACTCCTTACAAAAATCAGTATTTTTCACTTTGGAGCAAACCAACATTTTGCTGTAAACACACTAACATGTATTTTCCTTGAAGACACCAAGATCTTCAAAACCTTTCAGATTTTTTAAAATGTAAGGTTTATTTTAACACAAACCCTTTAAAACCCATGACTGAGATATTAAAAAGTAAGAGCTTAAAAATAAATCTCTCCCTATCTGCCACATCTTGCAGAGTAAGTTCTTTTCTTCAGGCTGCTATCAATCCAGAAACTTTCGGTGTCCTGCTGGGCCCAGATGAACTTTTCCTAGTTACACTTTTAAGCAAAAAGCTAACTCTCATGTCTTCACAGGTTTCCACTTAACTGAAAGTAGAACTTCCCTTCTTAGTGCCTATCCACAAATTTGTAAAACATCGTCTATGCTCTTAAAAAAACCCCAAAGTACAGATATGGTGAGAAAAGAAGGAGGTAAAACCAGAGCAGACTGCACAACTAAGATCTTAAAACTGCAGCCACAAACTTGAGGGAGACGGAGGACATACAGGAAATAGTACAAGTGAAAGCGTGGCTAATGGGAATTATGGTTTGATAGCAAGGATCCATGAAAGCTTTAAAAAGAAAGAAGGATTAGCATTGTCAGTTTTGACATTCTAGGAAAGAAATTCACCAAGAAGATCAAAGATTAAATTTTAATTTCTCACTTCCTTTCAGTGAGAAAATACAGCAGCTACGACAAATCAGATTTACTGTATTTATGCAGTTGAGGAATTCAGCTTCTTAAAAAAAAAAATCTCCTAAGAGGACTATCTGAAAATATAGGTAAGACTGTTGAAAAAGTGATCCAGCTTTACTGTTTCTCCAGACGATCTAGTTTTTGAGTGAGAGTTACAAAGCCAGGCAACCCATATTTAGTTTTATTCACAAGGAGATATCAAACACAGGCTAAATTTTGAAGCCTTTGCTCAGACCTTTCTACTCCTTTTTCGTTGGACAAGCTTTTCTCTGCTTTGTCCCTGACAGCACAGTCACAGTCTACACACTCTACAACTTTGTGCCTTCATCTGTGACCCTCCTTTGCCTGCTCTTAGGCAAACAAAACAGATCCTTGACAAAGCAAGGAAGAGCACAGATACTATTTTCATAAGCAAGTTTTTTTTACACTAAACGGGTCGTGATCAGTCTCTTGAAAGGAGTCATCTTTGCTACAAAGAATATATTCCTTTAAGTACTCCATAGCAGATCTGATAGGACATGGTGTGTTTGAAACAGAGAAGCTCATTTTACCCTGGACTTAAATTGGTATGAATCTACTCTAGCCATGCTGCTCTCACGGGACTGTTGTGGTTATATTCAGGTGCTTCTGAGAAGGAGCCAATGGATTTCTCTGAAAGGCAGGATACGTTAGCCTGAGCTCACTGCAGTGCTGGCATAAGGAAGAATAAGTGTGTGGACAGAGCACTCCCAACAGTCAACGTCTGGAAGAGTGTGTAGTGTGACAGGTGTGTGTAACTCAGGAGTAGAAACGCACACAGAATATTTACCTTAATTAAAGAGTGTCACTGAAACAGTCTCTCAGGGTTGCAACTAAGCTGTCATTTCCTGTCTTTACAAAGATATTTATATTATTCAGATAGGAACCGTAGTATTGGATCTATTGGATGGCTACATTAAAGCATTAAGAATAGAGTACAAGCACTGTTTGAGCCATGAAATGACTGACCAGTTCTGAAGTAACAGCCAGACAAATTAAATAACTCTAAAATTTACAAAATATTCTTAATTATATGGACAAACTTAATACAATGTAAGATGTGAGTGTCCCTACAATTTAATTTCAGTCTTATTTGTGCCATAAGCAAAGACAGAATTCCAAATACAGAAGAGTCTTCTTCTCTTTCCTTCCCTCCACAAAACACCAGAACAAGTCAGGGATATGGGAAGAAACAGCACAGGAAGATAAAAAACAGAGCACTATAAAATACAGCATAGTCACTGAATCTAAAATACATTTTCAACACATGTGATAATTTTTTAAAAAAATAATTAAAATATTGCACCAGTTAGAACAAAGGGTCTATAACATCTTAGAAGAGGCACACCAGCCTAAAAATCTGAAAAATATCTTGGGAGGAAACCCATGTTGATAATCATTATGTAAATCACTGTTGTAATTTCAACAAAAATCACAGCAGAAGAAAAAAAAAGTAAAGAATTTTAACTTGAGGTTTTTTAACCTTTGTTGCTTTCCTTTTCCTCTACTGCCTTTTTTTTTGTTAAAGTCATTAGCTTTCATAACATCAGTGAGTCACTGAGCAAGAGATGAGTCACTATTCAGCAAATCAATGGAATCTCTCTTGTAACATACATAAATATCAAATTCAGATGCAGAATCTGAACTTTAAAGTAACAACGATCAGGAAAGTTTGCCTTAGACACAGGTAGTGTGTAAGTCAAAAGAAAGACTAAGAATCACCCTAAGGGAGAAAAAAGCCTATTTAAGATGAGATGAAGAGTTTTAATGCAAGGATGTTGTGGGCGAATATTTCAAGATTTTACCCAGATGCTTTTTTGATGGAGCTAACTAGTCCTTCAATGCAGTGTTCTCCCAAGTGGGGTGCGTAAGACAATCCTTTGGGGTACAGAAAGAAAATACTATTTGTTTTGCTAATAAATCAATAAAATAATTAACAATAGTGTTTATTTCATCTTCATGCCATCCTTTTTCATTTCTGTTTTTATGTATGTTTTATAATGTACTTAATATATTAGTACAGTAGTACATATTTATAATTTATAAATAAATATATCTATATTAGGGGTGTGTGCTCAGAATTTTTTACTGATTGGGTGCCCAATCAAATGTTTTTCTGCTCCAAGAGACGCTCAACACTTCTTTGCAGAATCTTAGAGGAGAAAGAAATAGCTAACTCCGAGAGCTTTGAATACTCCAGGATACAGTCTTCTGATGATTTGGGATCCCTCTCCCACCATATTTTGAATGTTAAGGAATCCAAACTGTTTTCTTCAGTTAGGCATGTCATGGATCACAGGCTTTTCTTGCCTGTTCTCCTGTAAGCTATTATTTTTAAGCACTCCCCATGTGTTGCCTGATCTAGTCAAGAGGTGGTATCCCTCGTGGCAGGGAGGCTGGATTAAAATGATCTCTAAGGTCCCTTCCAGCCTAGGCCATGCTATGATTCTGTGATTAAGAACTACCCTAACCTCACTGTGAAAACACACTATTTCTGCAAAAGAGTGATCTCTAATGTGCCACTACACGTCCCAGGCAAAAACATGCAACAGTGATGGCAGACACTTCTGAAGAAAGCAAATGAAAGACAGATTATGCCTCATTGTTACTGCAATTGACACATACCACCAGGCAGTCACTTCATCTGGAGATGCTGAACGTGTGGGTAAAAGAGCAAGCCGTTCTTGGAACAGAACAGAGCATTTCAGTTGGAAGAGACTTCAAACGATGACGTAGTCCAACTGCCTGATCACTTCAGGGCTGATCAAAAGTTAAAGCATGTTATTAAGGACATTGTCCAAATGTTTCTTAAACACTGTCAGGTCTGGAGCATCGATAACCTCTCTAGAAAGCCTGTTGCAGTGTTTGACCATGCTTGCACTAGGTTAAACACATTCAACTGGTGATCAGGTGGTCTATTGCAGTTTCACTTCTCTAACTCGATTTGCCATCAGACATCAGCTGCAAAGTGAGATGTCCACTTCCCAGATGGGTGACCCTATTACAAAGAAATCCAATTAAGCTGAGAGACACAAAAATTGTTACTGTTTTGTGAATTGCACATGTGGTAAATTTTCAGCTTCACTATTTTCCAGACATTGGCATTCGTGAGATCCATGAAATAACTTTTATATAAATTGAAAATTGTGTTATTCATTGTAGTTTGGATACTCAAGCATGTGAGAAATAAAGAATACTCAAAATTATAGAACTATGAATTTTGAATAGCAGTCTGTACAACAAAAACTACTTCCAAGTTTCTCCAGTCTCCTATCTCCGTATTTATTTCATGCTTTATAGCAAACTGCCTTGTTAAATGTAAATATGGAAAATTTCCTCTGTAGGTAATTTAATTTATAACTGCAGGCCTTGTTGATCATTAGTGTTATCTGGTTTCCATGTCAGCAACAATAACACTGTATACTGCCAAAAAAGTCGGATCTTAGTTCCTCACCAGTACTTTGTTAGGGAGAGGCAGACCTAGACATAGACTCAGATTCTGTCCACATCCATTAAGAATATAGGTAAAACATTTTGACTTGCAGGCCTGTGAAGTATCATTCTGGAAACATCAACAAATACTTACTCAACAGAAGTCTAAAGCGGTAGAACTTGCTACTGTAACAACAACAGCCAGTGGAACAGAAAAGCATCATTAAAAAGAAAATATATAGTGTTTATTTATAATAGTTTCCATTACACAGCAAAGGATCCTAAATCAAATCTCAAAGTGTTTTACAAACAGTAACGTAGTATGCCTTGGGCAGAATTACAGTCCCAAACTTCCTTATACCTATATATACACATAAATATTCAAGAAGATTACAGCATACATTCACTACTTCAAAATGCTACTAATGGTAGGGCACCAAAACATTAAGATTTGGAATTACACAAAAATAATTTTAAAATGGCCGGACAATAAAAAGTAATTGGCCAAAACTCATGCCTCTTTACAGACACATTAGTGATACAACATGTTCTGCCACCAGGTCACCCTTGGTCAGGGGAAAAAAAAAAAGGAAAAAACAACTATGAAAGAATGATTAAAAGATGTTAATCATGACTGGTGTTGACCATGAGAAACCTGCTAGGAATATGCCTTCCCTTTCCTCTCCCCCATGTGGAACTATGAGCTCCTAACACAGTTAAAGAAGCATTCATCTGACAGGCACGCTACACTCACATCAATAACAATGTGAAATTATACCACTCTCTCCAACTATGCAGTGCAGTCCAGGTTCCTGACTGCAGTGCCTCACAAACTGCTATACAAGAACACACTGTCAAGATATGACAGAAACTGTTCCACAATTTGAGCCTTTACATAAGCAAAGCCAGCACATGAAGTCAAACCTCAAAGACCGATATCTTTAGAATAGCCTGATTGAATATAGCTCAGCTAAAAATTAACAGCAGGCTTGAACATTCAAAATTTCCAAGTACCAGATTAGGTTTAAATGAGCTCACACCTTCCGCCCTCCTCCCCCAGATAATCAAGGAGGCCAAAGATGTATAACATGAATTATTAGCTGTATCAGTAAGTTCAGAAAAGAACTTCAGAACAGGTATCTCTCAGAAGCTTACAATTGGGGAGGAAATAACGCTAAGAAAAACATTTTTTTTCTTCCTCTCAAATTTTTTTTTTCTTCCTCAACTCTCAAATTAGCATAAATAAAATGCAAGGGCTGTACTCCTGAGGATTTGCATACTTTCATAATATCCATTTCTAGCATTGGCAATAAAACAACCAAACACAAGACAGAGGGGAAGTTAAAACAAAAAAAAAAAAAGCTTTGTTTACAAGCAAGAAGTACTCTGAAAAGGCCCTTCTGGGAGGTGTCTCTATGAGACATTAGGTAGCGGGAACCAAAGTACCTCAAAGCCATCTTTACGTTCTTTCCATCCTGGATTGTTTCAAAGGCCACAGATGACTTCCATTTTACCTCAGGGGTCAGACACATATGAATTACTCCAGATATAAGGTAAAATAAATTATCCTGTATTTGTTATGAACAGAATGGAACATACAATTACTGCAGATGCATACTATAGCAGTCTTGTGATAATTTATCCCCACGTAGTGAGTCTTCCATGGATCAGGGCCCTTAAACATTGCCAGGAAGTGTTTCTGCAAAAGGACAGTACCTCCCTACCGATGAACAGGGCTGAGAGAATAAACTATGCAAGGATCATAAGACACTTGAACATTTATCATATTAGGAGTCACATATGCTATTAAAAAATTAAACCTTCTCTTGTTTTCGCATTTTGCCTTGGATTGAAGAAAGAGTGAGTAGCAAATGGTTTCGTCAGTTTTAATATTTTCAGGACTACCAGATGAACTTCTGCAATGTCTGAGCCCCTCGAAAAATAAAACAGAATCTCTACAAAGAGAATATTTCTTTATCCACTCCTGCTTAACATTTTAAAAGCAGTGTTCAAGAACAAGCTGCTTCCAATATTTTTAAGGGTAGTCTTAAAGTTGGAAGTAATAAAAGAACATTTTATAAAAATGTTAAAAATTTAAGCAAGTTTACTCTAAGCTATTTCAAACTTAAATAAAAAATTAATTTCAGAATTAGTCTGTCTTACATTACTGCAGTTTTCAGGGGAGCCATCTCTGACTGTAAGACTTCTCAGGGAAAAAAAAAAAAAAGCTAAAATACATCAATTTCCTTAAGTTTGTCTCATTTCCACAGGACCACTAATTCTTTGTATTCTTTGTAACATTTATAAAAATGTTAAAAATTTAAGCAAGTTTACTCTAAGCTATTTCAAACTTAAATAAAAAATTAATTTCAGAATTAGTCTGTCTTACATTACTGCAGTTTTCAGGGGAGCCATCTCTGACTATAAGACTTCCCGGGAAAAAAAAAAAAAAGCTAAAATACATCAATTTCCTTAAGTTTGTCTCATTTCCACAGGACCGCTAATTCTTTGTATTGTATAGTTAAATAAATTAAATAATTTAAGTAATACTGCTCTAACAACATTTCTCCATTATACTAACTTACAACTGGTCTTGCAGTTCCACAATGATATATTCCAGCTGTTCCTTCTCCATTTTATGGGCTAGATCCATATCTTCAATTCTTTGTAATAGCAGCTTATTCTGTGAGACAGATTCAGATAGCTGGTTTTCTCTGAGTCGTACCAATTCCTCAAGGTAACCCTGGAAATAAAGTGTTAGAAGGCTTTAAAACACACTCTATCAAAAAAATCTTTTCAGTACATACAATCACATTTTTCTAGTGTAAGATATATATGGTTGTACTTTGATTTTGTTGTAGTTTTTTTTGTGTGTTGTTTTTGTTTTTTAAACAGACTAGTAAATTGACTTAAGAAAAGTATGATGTTTCCTAACAGGTACCAAAAAACCCACGTACTCATTTATATTCCCGTGGACAAAGAGAATAATGGATGAAGCAATGAGACAGGAATGCCATCAGCAAGAAATGCTAATTCATTTTTTAAAAACAACATAGAGTAGTGACTAGTGCAAGAAAAAGATCAAAACTCTATGACTTAACAGATGCAGGATAACAGATATTGCATAGGAACAAGAGTAGAATGTATCTATATGGATATAAAAAAAATCCAATATTATTTTAAAGTTTGAAAACTGCAATACCACAGCACACATTAAAATTACAAAGATGGAAGTTACTGAAATAAATAATCATCTACAGGAAAGCATAAAGTAGGACAGCTGGTGAAGCTCCCTTCTATTAGTAACATGGGACATGTACAGCTGGAATGTACGTGTGCACTTATGTCATCAATTTTCCAGCTGACACTATAAAAGATACAGGACAGTACTAATCATACACAAAAAATCCACAATGTGAGTATTTAACAGTAGCTGTGATGGCATACTGGTCACCAATTATGTTCACAAATTACACATCTGGTTACAATACCAAGCAGCTATTTCTTCTTCTTCAAGCAGAGTTTCAGTATGTCAGATAGTAGTAACTTACCAATTCTTAGTTAAAGCTGGATACAATAGGTCTCTATGCATAAAATTTTGCACATTCTGTGTGTAACTCCTTCACAGGTACCCACATTATGAAAACTACCTTTTGTAATATTTTTTTTTAGATGCGGAACAAGTGTAGTCCTGTTAAGTAAGAAAATGGGTTTCATGCCAGCTAGTAGTAAAATGCTCAGTTCAGGGTTGGGGAGCGCCAGTATGAGAAACAGGATGTTGTTTCTGTAAATACTGCAAATACCTCTACCTATAATGACACAGATATGCATCATTCCACCAGTGAAAGCATGTAAAACTCCAGTACAAACAGTATACAAAGAATTTAGGAGTTCACTACACCGAAGTGAACAGTTTATACCGTTCCAAAATAGGGAAGGGATAACAACTTCCATGTAAGTGAAAAATGTGTAAACTATGACTCATTAACCTGGGTAAGAAACAACTTGGAAAAGACAAACTCATTATATTTCCAGAGTGGCCTGGAGAGGGCAGAAAGGAAGCAACTGTTCATAATTTTTTTAAAACATAAGAGCTAGGCACAGTGAAATTAAAGCTAGTAAGAGCCAGATTTGGAAGACAGAAAAGGAGGTGACTTTTCACACAACAGATGGTAGATAAGCAGAATGCTTTGCCGAAAAGCGGTTCGGATGCTAAAAATTTACATGAGGTCAAGGGGATATTTGACAAGTATTTGGGAGAAAGATCCATCATGGGTTACTAAACAGACAAATCTTATCAGCTTCAGGAAGTCCTTCAGCTGATATGCATTGGCCAAGAAAGTATTAGAGGAAAAACAGTGCATATACATTTCCTTTGTTTTTATTTTTCCCTCCACATATACTTTGGGCAAGTATCCAAGAGAGGATAGTAGGATAAACAAGGATTCTTGGTCTAAACCAACACAGCACCCTTGATTCAATAAAGCAATGCTAGGATCTGCCTTGCTAAAATAATATCTGACCCTATCCTACCATTTCAACAACTCAGAAGACACAGATATCTTTATCTTAGCTGCAATCCAATCACTTGTCATATTGTGACCCTGGTAAACATCATTCACCTGTGCAATTAATGACTTCAATACGCATACTTAGGAGGTGCAAAAGGAATTCATCATTGTTTGTGCAAAGTGAATGATAACAGACCAAAAGAAAGATCTATCAGACTCACTGTACCAGTTACTAAGTGTGTTATTTTCAACTTGGTCTTCTTGCCACAAGCATCCAGTTTTCCAGCAGGCAAAATGTCAGAAAGCCCCTTTGTTTGAAAGGGTACACCCTGTCTCTGATTAATCGGTAGCTACTGCACCGTGTGCAACTTGATTGTAGCTGCAACTTATTGCCATGAAAAGAAGTCCCGAAAAGAGGAGAGAAACAATCAGGAAAGGAGCTCTATCCACAGTCCATCTAACCTCTTGAGAGTCATTTGTTCAAGTTCTAACAGAACAGATGTAGTATAGTTGAGGTGAATTATGGAATTATTTGGCAAGCATATACCAAGCAAAAATTAGCAGAAAATAAAAAAGAAATTAAAGAAATAAAAAGGAATTATTCTGCTGCTGTAATTGTCAAGTAGGCATTCTAAAGGAGGACAATTATGGGAGCATCAATGGCTGTCATGGTAGCTATCATTCTGAAATTGTATTAAATGCACCAAAATTTTTATAGAGTTATAAAACTGACTTGAATTTACCCCTACGTTAATTAACTATAGAAGCTGGCAATTCATTAAGAGAATGTTACCAGGGATAATGTGTCTCGCTAAAATAGTAATGCTCAAAAAAATTGAAAACCTCAGTACCAGATCAGCAAGTAACTTACCACGGGATAGAAATGTTTTTGGATCTTAGACTCATGAATAAACCAAAGCCTCTCGTTGCTGCCTCAGCCACTGAATAGCTTTGTGCTTTTGCAAGCACAAACTTTCCCAGTGGCTCTGGGGAGTGGACTTGGACATCATGTTTTGATACTTTTTTCTACGGAACAACTTTCATGGAGTATCCTTGGAAACGAATGACCTGGATGCATCAAGAAAACAAACATTGACCTGTTTTGTTTTCTTCGATGCTTCTCCAGAGCTGACTACACTTTCCTTGTTAAACCTATGTTTTCGTCTGGACACAAGGATGAAATGCTGTCTTGAATACATTCTTACACTTCAAAGACTGTAAGAGTGTGAAGGGAAAGGTTTTCATTTTGTTTGTATTTTTGAAGAGATTCATTCTGAATGGCAGATTTTGGTTTTCAAAAGCACGGAAAATGTCCTCTGTATCAGAGATAGTCCCAAGGAATAACAAGTCCTTTCCAAGTGGAAAGTGATACCACATCAGCCGAGGAGATTGTACCAGCAACCTGGATGCCAACGTTTCGGGTCATATGTCAAAATAAAGAAGACTAACAGACTCAGAGTAGAAAAGAAATAATTGTATGCATATTTTTAAAAATACCCCTCACATCTGTCATCCCATAGTAAGTATGAATTTTTCACTGTTACTTAGAAAAACCTTAACTAGGCTTTCTCATATGCATTCACATAAAGCAATTTTGATTCTGCCTTTTCCATATTAAGACTGACATTTAGCAACCCATAGCAACATTTGCCCTAATGAACTGAACAAAGCCAGGACTGCTGCTCAGGTATATCCTCTCAGTCTGGCTATATCTGGCTATATCAAGTTCCAAGGGACCATGACTTAAGTTATACTGGTTATTTGGAATGATCACTGGCAAACCTCATTCACAAACCATGACCTGAAATAATTTTGGAGAGTGCTAGTTGTTCCACGCCAAAACCATGCCAAGAATCATTCTTAGAATTTAAATATGTAGGTGACAGAGTTGGTACCAGAACCTGGGTCATAGTGAACGTATTGAGTTCCAGCTGACAGAATTTCCATTTTAGATTCCATATGCCCTTGCTTTTTTTTTGTAATGGTTTTTCTTCTCAGTATGATAAAAACTAGAAAGATAGTAAGAATCTTGTGCTTCTAAGCTTCTAATGCCCTAAATTAAGGGAAATAATCACACCCTCAAGGACCCATACATAGATTCAGTCTTTCATACGATTTACTGTGTTCAGTGTTTCACCAAAATCATATATTCGAAAAATACCAAAATCATATTCGAAAAAAAGAAGACTAAAAATACTATCAATGTTCTTTAAAATCATAACCATTTGTTTTTCTTTTTTCTTCCCTTTAACTTTTTCTGACACCTCCTTTTTTTTTTCCTGTGCACTATTTCTTCAGTCTGTACGAACAGTCTTCCTCCACAATGTGCCACTAGCTAAGAGACATTGTTGTCTCTGGCATTGTAATATGCTGTTATGAAAAAGTGACAAGCACTTTGCTTTTAAAAATACTAAAACACTAAAAAGTTTGGACATGTATTTCAGTTCACCTTCAACTTACAGTAGTTTGGTTGGTAGAAGAGGAACCTACCTTTTTTTTTTTATAATAACATTTAATCTGCCACCTAGATTATTAACATTAAATACAAACACATGGTGGTTTCCTTTCCCATTCTAGCCTGAAGCAGGTATTTAAGCTACATATTTTTAAAAAACCCACCTCAGTATCACTGAGAAAATAGTTTTGCTTTTCATTCCTAAATGAATTACTTTGTTGATATTTTTAGATGTTTAAGAGACGGGTGGATGTTGCATTGAGCGGAATAGTTTAGTAGGTTGATAGGGCTGAGACAAAGGCTGGATTTGATGATCTTCTAGGTCTCTTCCAGCTGATACAGTTCTATGATTTGTTTCATCTAAGATCAAATGTTAAAAGTTTAACATTACTATCATTGTAAAAAGCCTTCATCTGGCAGGCTACAAACATCAGTAAGATTCTACAGCCTCGAAGGAAGAACAGAATCATGTGGACAGTTGTGTCTGCTTCAAGATCACAACCTAACGGCTTCAGAGACACACTGTGCCTGTAACTCTCAGGTTGGAAAAAGGAGCCAATGCTTCTACATTAGACTGTGAAATCTGATCTCAGAATTGTTATTACTACTACTATTATTACTATTACCTTCCCCAAAAAAACCTCTTTTCCCTCAAATCAGCGAGCAAAGATATTTAGAATCTCTGAAGATCATAAAATTTAAGACAACTTACATGAAGCTAAATAATATTTAATATATTTTTCTTCCTTCAGTTAAATGGATATGGCACCACTTGGTTGGTGATGAGCTTTGGTTCCATCACCCCCCCACAAAACTAATCTTTTACCTTCTGTTCCAATGCAAGCCGGTACTTCTGTTCTACCCTTTTGCATTTGTTGTACCAACTGTTTTCATCCGTGATGAAAAGAGGACCAATGTTCTCTGGAGTACTGCCTTCACTGCCACTACTGCCCAGTGTTCTTAGCTCTTCTTCATCACTGCTGATGCTGTCAGAACTGAAGGATCATATTTATTAGCCAAATGAAAACTCTGTTTGTTAAAATGCAAATTCCCCTTGAAATTAAAGCACCACAATTCTTAAAGTTATCCAAAGCTCTGTAAACCGAAAGAATTGAAATGTTGGGATAGGATAGATTACCAGTTATATTTCAAGGTTCTATTTGCATAGCCACCTAAATAATCGGCAAAAATTTGCTTGTGATCTTAGTCAAGTTGTCTTAGGCAGGTCAGATAGCTGTATATGGGATACTCTCCTGGAATGCAAAGGACCAATGCACTAAAATATGCTGTCTAAGGAATTGGTGACTTAATCATTCTTTCACAAATTCCGGGCAAAGAGTAGTATTTGAAAATAGATTTTATTTGTCTCTAAAAAAGCAGAAAAAAAGTTATTGTCATTAGGTTAAATCTTAAATTTAAATGAGAGTGTATAATTAAGGTTCTAATGAAGACCATGCACCTCTTATTTCACAGAACATAAGCATCTCCCTACATTGTATGCCGATTCATTGTTAAAATATCTCTGTAACATCCAGAATCAATGTATGCCAGAGAACTCAGACATCTGTCTGAAAGAATTCTAATTAATCCCAATACTCATTTGAAATTCTCCCTTACAACTGCTTTCAGCTGTATTAACAGCATTTAGTATTTTTTTTAGTAGGGATGACCCAACCTCATGATCCTGTTGATGCAAATTCTGTTTTAACTGAACCATGCAATTTGTCATTAACATGTAAGCTAATAAGAACTTCAAGAGGATAACTAGGATGTTTCATGTTCAGTTGCATATCTTCAAGATCAGAGGAGCAAAAGGTACCTTGAAGGTCAGATTAGATATGCAACTGGTCATGATTTTGTCGTATGCGTTAACCGTTCATTCTGCTCATCTGTCATATCTTACCATTTACCAGGGCATATATAACTCTTAGTTACAAAATAACTATTTGTAAGTTTCTGGCTACATAAAAAAGGCCCAAGAGAAGGGACACCTTGGTCTGGTGATCTTCAAAGGAAATAAAAAAAAATTTCTTGCTGAACTGTGATTCTAATCCAAGTAAACTAAACTGGTATGACTCAATGTGATGAATCATGTAATAATTCCACCAGACTGAGTGTACAGGTTTGTATTTAGATATGGGTATTATTTTGAATATGTGTCTTGGGTTACAATATGTAACCAA
>NW_009723629.1:0-7900 GCF_000703405.1 Apaloderma vittatum | reverse complement strand
TGGAAGATCGCGGCCTTTCCACGTGAGGCAAAACGGGAGTGGAAGCGTTCCCGCCCCTGTCTGTCACCTTCTTCCCACGTTTATCTTCTTAGTTGAACCTCAGGGAGGGCAGAGGGGCCCCAGGATGGGAAAGAGAGGTGGGGTTGGAACGGGAGGACAGACCAGGGAGGTGGAGGAGGAATCTTCACACTGGAGTTGTCCCTCAGCAGGCTGCTTGTTACACGAGCACCTCCATTAAATTTCAGAACAGATCCCCATTAAATTTCAGAACAGATCCTCAAGAGACGCTCGCTCCGTCATTTCATTTGTCTCGGCCGCTCAGGAAAAGCGCGCGGTCTGGCTGCGCAGGAGTTTCTCTTCATTTATTACAGAATCACAGAATGTCAGGGGTTGGGAGAGACCTCTGAAGATCATCCAGTCCAACCTTCATCCCAGCACACCCAACCACTACACCACAGCCTCAAGTGCGAGATCTAATGTTTTTTTAAACACCTCCAGGGTTGGTGACTCCACCACCTCCCTGGGCAGCCTGTTCCAGTGCCTCACCACTGGTTCGGTAAAGAACTTCCTCCGAATATCCAATCTAAACTTACCCTGATGCAACTTGAGGCCATTTCCCCTTGTCCTGTCATTAGTAATTAGAGAGAAGAGCCCAGCACCAGCCTCACTCCAGCCTCCTTTTAGGTAGTTGTAGAGGGCAATAAGGTCTCCTCTATTGATGTGTGGTTCCCTCCTTGCAAGCCATGGTGGAGATGCAGGGGATTTTTAGGGTAGGGCAAAGCCTCCGCTTGTGCTGGAAGCCTCTACGGGTGCCTGACATATTCCTGTGCTCAGTTATTTTTCAACATTACCTGCCAGGCATTGTCTTTAAAACAAATGTCCCTGACAGCCCTTAAATTCTTACCACTAGGATGGGTTTGTGTCACGGTCGGGGCGGTGTTAATCCTGAATCGAGCTCCGGATTTACACCAGGAGGAGCAGAAATCAGTCTCTGTCCCTCTGTCATTGGGAAGGTGCTGGCAGCCTGCCGGCATTTCACATGGAGATACAAGCACATTTGAATTGGCAGCGGAGTGTCGTAAGCTTGACACTTGGATTTAATTAACTTCACATCTGTCTGGATATCCAGAGTGGCTGAAACGGCCCCAAGGCTGGGCTGTAAGAAAGCAGGAAATTGAGGTCAAGGCCCAGCAGCAGGTTCAGCGTGAAGAAGAGCAGTTACACCCAGACGAAAACAAGTCTGTCGTGCGCCCGTTTCTCTGGATCACCTTCTTCCCTCTGCCCATGTCTCGGGAAAACTGGCGACAGAACGTCCCGGAGAGTCCTAAATAAAATCTGTAGCTGGTAGAGCACGGCGTGGCGTGTTTTGGCAGCAATCTGAGAAGGGAGAATGCGGGATGGGGCACATGAGGTCTCGCCGGGAGTTTTGCCAGGCGCCTCAGCTGGAGTGAGACACTGGCGAGGTGTCTTAGAACCTGCTGCTTCTTGTCAAACACTGCTCCAAGAGGCTTACAGCAGGGGATTTTTTTGTTAATACTTTTAAGCATCAAGATACAAGACCAAGCCATGTGGGGTGGGTTTTTTTTGTATTTGGATTTACGCAGGAAGACTTTTTAAGCTGGTTCGAAGCCTGGCTGAAATCGTTTATGGCCGCTTGCGGGTCCCGGAGTCTGTTTGCGTGAATTCAGTTGCAAATTAGGGTCTGAGAAATATTAAGAGGGAATGACCAAGCTGAAGCAGCTCATCATAAAGCAGCTACATTTACTTCATTTCATAATGGCCGAGATGGATTTAATTAGAAAACGTCTCTCTTTTCAACTGAATAATGCTCTTTGTTTACTGTTGGAGCCATTTTAGAAATAGGTGAGCCAGTTGCTCAGAAGCAGCTTTTCTCCCTCCGTACTCGCTCGGCGCAAAGCGCTGTGGATTGCTGATACTGCAGAGAGTTGTCAGAATCCAGCCAAGATAATCCATGCGGCTGAATTCTTAAAAAGATGGAAATAAGCGTTCGGTGTAATCTTTGGAGGAGGGCGATCTCTGGGAGAATCTGACGCTCCTCTAATTGCCTTTTTTTTTTTTTTTTAAATTTTTATTCCGTCCATCCCCTGCAATGGGAATTGCTGGGAGAATTTGGAAGCCGGCCCCTCTGGGGCTGTGCGATCTTGGCTGCCTGAAATCTGTAGGAGCTTTCTGCCCTCGTTGCTGGGGGAGGAGGGGGAGCGAGCTTCCGCAATTATTGCTGTCGGGGTGATGAAAGGAAAAGTTTGAAATACGATTTCAAAGGCTGGCTGGCTGCTGGGCTTCTGCAGGCAGAATTCCCATGGAGATCTGCAGAAAGTTGTGCGGGACCGCTGCAGAATCTCATTTGTTTCCCTCCTTCGCAGCAGCCGCTTCTGCAGAGGTGGGAGCGCGGGCAGGAAGCTTTTTCAGTGACCAGAAACTTTGCGTGGCTGTGGCACGAGACACTGAAAGGGGGGATTTTTCAGTACTCGAAAGCCACGGCCAGATGCTGAGGGTAAGAGCGTTCCCTCCCGATTCCAGCAGCCTCGCCACGGGGCAGCAAAGCTGGCTGCAAAACTCTGGGGGGGTCTAGTAAAGGAGGGGGCGGAATTAAGCAGCTCTTGGGTTTGGTTTCTTGGGCTGGAGTGGGATAATTTAAGCGCTTGAGCCCTGCAGAGCCGAGTTACGCCTTCGAAGCAGGAGCCAGATCTGATGGTGTTTGCGGGTGAAGCAGTTCGCCCTCACACCGGGGAGAGGTGGCTGGCTCTTCGGCACCGCCTCCCCGTGAGAAATTTCACCTGGAGAACACCTGAGGAGGCCACAGAGATGACCCAGGGGCTGGAGCAGCTCTGCTGCGAGGACAGGCTGAGGGAGCTGCGGGTGTTCAGCTGGAGAAGAGAAGACTCCGGGGGCACCTTATCCCTGCTGCAGGGCCTGAAGGGACCTACAGGGAGGATGGGAGGGACTTTGTACAGGAGTGTCCAGCCACAGGACAAGGGGAAATGGATTTAAATGGAAGGAGAATGGGTTTAGATTGGATCTTAGGAAGAAATTCTTCAGCCTGAGGGAACAGATTGCCCAGAGAGGCTGTGGCTGCCCCCTCCCTGGAGATGTTCAAGGCCAGGTTGGATGAGGCCGGAAGCAACCTGGGCTGGGTAAGGGCGGCCCTGCCCGTGGCAGGGGTTGGACTGGATGATCTCTGAGGTCCCTTCCCACCTAGGCCATTCTAGGATTCTAACAAGGGAAGGGCCTTAAAACAAGAGATTTCAAGTGCCGGTGGAGTCTCCAAATGTTTTCCCTTTGCTGTGAAGGTGGTTTTTTTTTCAAAAACCCCAGATGAAGTTTCCATTGAATGCAGGTGGAGGAGACTACATTTTAACTTGTGGCCTGAGGTCTGAGAGATTCCCCCCCAGGACTTGGTTTTGAAGCAGCAGCTCTGGGGAGCGGGGGAAGGACGGGGTTTGGCGCAGTCGCTCGCGAGGTGCCAGGATGGCTGGCGGGAGGGCTCTGCGGAACAGCACGCTGGGCTCTGAGGGATTGCCCGTTGCTGCTGCTCTTCCCGCTGATTCCAGGGAATCGTTAGGGAGGCTGTGATTGATTCTGACCCTGATTTATTTATAAAATCTTTATTTCTTGCGCTGCCCTCCGTGCCATTTTTTAAATGCGCTTGGCTGTCAAGGTGTCAAAAGACCGGAGAATTGCTTTTGGAGTTTATCTCCCAGTCCATCCATCTTTGGCATTTATCAGGTACCTTTATATCACTCGGGAGAGGACTTCACAGCTCCTCCAGAGTATCTGTTGCACCTCCAGAAAAGGCTGGCTGATGGCGACAGGGCTGCGCTCGATCACAGACCGCGTCTGCCCTACCAGGGTCTGAGCTGCTCCAGGTCCGGCACAGGTGAGAGCACCTGAATTCCGTCACATCACTCCTCGGTCCTCCCCAGCAGAGTCCCCAGGCAACAGATGCAGGTGGGATCAGCACCTTTTCCCCGTGGGAAGAGGAGGACCAGGCATCTTCAGGTTGCTTTCCATGGAGTTGGGGGTTGTTTCCTCCTTGCCGTAAGGCTGTTGTGATCTTAGTTGCTGTAAGTGCTGCTGTACTCGCTGGAGCAGACACGTTCTGCTGCCGTGGGCTGGGGAGGATGAGGAGAGCAGGAGCGAAATAGGTGGCTGAACGAAACGTTGAGTCCTTTAGTGTTTGTAAATAGCTGCCCACTTGCGGTACAGGTGAGATCAGTTGGTGTTTTGGCGTTTATTTTCATCTTTGAGGAGTTGTTGAGTTTCTTCCTTACCTCGTAGAGACTGACACGGGGGAATTTCCTTCCTCCCTCTTGTGGGGGTTGTCAGTGGTGCTGGGTCGAGGTCCTAGAGCCCCAGTTGGAGGCTGGGGCCTGGATCTCTGCCTGCTCCTGTTGGCGCGTTGGCTGGTGTCTGGTGCAGGCGGTGGCTCTCTGGGCTCTGTGCTCAGTGCGCCCTGAACTCCAGCACACAACAGGAAGGAGAACTCTTTCAGCAGAACCGTTGTTGCTTTGGGTGATGGAGATAAGAAACGCAGATCCGAGGCTGTTCTCACGTGCAGCAGATGCAGCTTTACCAGGCTCTGGTGGAAGTGAATATATACTGTTGGGTCTCACCTCTTTCTCTGTCTGCCAACCCTGAATGATTTGAGTTCTTCTCCTTCGGAAGCAGGCACTGTAAATCTTGGATCCTCCGTCCCCAGGGCGGGCGCGACTGGATGCCGAGGATCTGTCTGACGGTTCCCAGGCCACGCTGATGCTGCTCTGCCACAAGAGAGATGGGGAAAAGGTACTTCTGTGACTACTGTGACCGATCCTTCCAGGACAACCTTCACAACAGGAAGAAACACCTCAATGGAGTGCAGCACCTCAGGGCTAAGAGAGTCTGGTACGACTTATTCCGAGGTGGGTGCTGCCAGGAGCCTGCCACTCCCTTTCTGGCACGGGGGAAGCGATGGAGGAGGTGGGGGGGGAATAGACACAATAAATGGGCACTGCTGATTTATGGTGAGATTGTCTGTGCCAGTGAATTGTGCCCACTTGCCGAAAGGTAAAAGGGCTGGGGAAGGTGTGCTCACACCTGTCCAAAGGGGTGAGGAGGAGGAGGGCTGGGTGCATTGAGGTTTTGGCAGAGGAGGAATTGGAATTGCTGGACTGGAGGCTGTGCTGGAGGAAAGGCCGGTGTCTTCTCCCTGCTTAACAGGTCTCTTCTCACCCAGCTCAGCGCTTGCCACGCAATTACACATGTCTTAGCACCAGCCTGAGGAATATGATGGGAATATGTGTCCAGGGTCTGCGAAAGAGAGCAGGACTGTGTACTGGGGCAGTAGGAAAGGCTTAGTTTGGGTTAAACTGATCGTGAAACCTGCATATTCCTCTGCTTCCTTTGGGTTCCTCAGCCAGTGCTTCCACCATCTGTGGGAGCTGCCGTATCTTCGGGGCTTGTTTTCCCCAGGATGTCTCCGGGAGGTGAAGGACCGTTTCAGTGATGTCCCCTGGAGACTCATGACGGGGCTCTGTGAGGTGTCGTGCAGAGCTTTTCCCAGAGCTCTGCGAGTCTGCCTCATCTTTCGCTGCTGCCCAGAAGTGCCGCGGACTCCCTGCTTTTCTGTCATGCTTCTTGTCCCCTGCTGCCATGGGGAGGAAGCACGAAGCGGAAAGCAGAGAAGATGATGTTTGCAAACCAGTGAAAAGCTGAAGCCAGGAGTGGAAACAGGGGCTGTTACCTGTCAATATGTCTGTGGCTTAAGTTCGCACCAGGCAACAGACCCATTTGGTATCGCTGTGATCTTTACCCCAGTTTGTCCTTTGTGTCCCCTAGATGCTGCCACTATCCTGCAAGAGGAGCAAACCAAGAAACCTTGTCGGAAGTTTCTGCAAACGGGTGAGTTCTGAGGTAGAAAGAACCACCTGAGCTCTAGCAGCTCCGTTATGAGCCAGCCCGGGGCTGTGCTGCAGAGCCCTGCTGTGGGTTTTTGTCTCAGAGGGACTGGAGGGCTTGGACCTGTGTGTCCCGTGTAATGGATCTTGGGTTTGAGGCCCTTGTCTGTGTGGCTCTAACAGAGCTCCGTGCCTTTTGTTCCAGGACAGTGCGATTTTGGGTCCAACTGCAGATTTTCCCACATGACGGAGCAGGACCTGGAGAAGCTGAGCGCCCAGGTTCAAGGTGAGTCTTGCGGGGAGGGACGCGTGAGGGGCTGTGCAGCGAGAGAACCGTGTTCCCCGGGTGCCTGCACGCGGCGAGCCGAGCGCAGATCCCTGCCTCCTGCCTCTCAGCCCTGCAGGAGCCTGGAGCGGGGCTGGAAGTGCTGCAGTTTTTCATCCCCTTTCCACTCTCGATCTGCTGGCACAGGCACAAACATGGAGTTGAGCAGTGCTGTTACCACTTAGCAGCAACATCTGAAGCAGAATGGGTTTTCTGAGCCCTCGGGCTTTCGTTCAGTCAGGGAATAAAAAGTGTCAGCAGCAGAGGGCACTGGTACATCACTTCCCCTTAAATTTATGGCTTTGATGTCCCCCCTCTTCTTTACTCTTACCACGGAGGGGCTGCTTCCACTCTTTTAAAGAGCTTGCGTGCTATCAGTGGGGTGATCCTGAGGAGGGGATGCAGGGTCTTGGATCCAGAAGCGGCCTCTGCTCGCATGGCTGTGGGTGGAACTGAGGTTTGAGCAGAGGATGGATGGCACCTGCTCACCTACTGAGTCTTGGCGAGTGCTTTCCAGCCTTTTGCATTCCGAGAGTACCTCCTCCTTGCCCTAAAAGGCTATTTTCTCTGTAGCTTTGCAGGTTCTCTGTTGGTTTCTCTGTTGCTTTGCTGGTTAGAGAAAATAGGAGAGAGAGGTGTTGGTGAGACCTTACGGAATGGTTGATGTCTCCAGCAGAGATGGTCTAGTCCCAACCCCAGCGTGCTCAAAGCAGGGGAAACTAGAGTTTCCCAGTTGCATTTTGGATATCTCCAAGGCTGGAGACTCTACAACCTCCGTGGGCAACAGTGTTTGACCACGTTTGCACTAAAAATGTAAATAAAAAATTTAAATGGAAATTCCTCCGTTTTGGTTTGTGCCGCTTGTCTCGTGCCTTTGCTGGACTCCTTCCCTGTCCTTGTGGTACTGGGGGGGCCCAGCACCGGGCCCAGCACCCGCACATGGCCCCACCAGCACGGAGCAGAGAGGGAGGATTGATAGAAAGGGTCTGACTGAAAGGGCTTTAAACTAGGTTTGAAGGAGGGAGGGGATAAACGTGATGATGGCTGGCTACGTGCTTTTCAGGAAGGATAGACCGACAAGGCGAGGTGGTGGAGTTGCTCTCTATGTGAATAAGTGACTAGAATGCGTTGAGCGTAGCCCAGGGGGAGAGAAGGAGAGTGTTGAGAGCTTATGGGTAAGAACAGACGCGGGAGATACTGTTGTGGGTATCTGCTATGGGCCACCTAACCAGGGAGTTGTTGACGAGGCCTTCTACAGGCAGCTGGAAGTAGCCTCAAGATCACGTGCCCTGGTGCTCATGGGTGGCTTCAGTCACCCTGATGTTAACTGGAAGAATCACCCAGCCAAGCATAACCAGTTCAAAAGGTTTCTGCAGTGTATTCTGCTGCCGGTGGTTGAAGAACCGAGGAAAGGTGCGATGCTGGACCTTGTGTTAACAAACAGAGAAGGTCTGGTCACGGATATTAAAGTTGGAGGCTGTCTTGGCTGTAGTGACCGTGATATGTTAGAGTTCAGTATTGTTAGGGGAAAAAAAAAGGTAATACGCAAAATTTCTACCCTGGACTTCAAGAGGGCTGACTTTGTCCTCTTCACTTCTGGGGCCAGTTTTTTCAGTATCTTCATCACCGACCTGACGAGGGGATGGGGTGCACCCTCAGCAAGTTGGCTGATGATACA
>NW_009723628.1:592-830 GCF_000703405.1 Apaloderma vittatum | reverse complement strand
TATGAGGCACCAGAGCTACGTGCAGCCAATGAGGTGCACTTGTCCCGGAGGGGTAAAACGATTCTGGGGCAGGAGTTGGTAGGGCTCATTGATAGGGCTTTAAACTAGATTTGAAGGGGGAAGGGATCAATAATTTCATACTTGCCTGTGACAAACAGTGGGGCAGCACATCAGGGACAGAGGAATGGAGTCCTAGTAAGGGCTTTCAACTGGTTGCCCTAAGACAAGCCAGGGCCAA
>NW_009723628.1:0-217 GCF_000703405.1 Apaloderma vittatum | reverse complement strand
AGTAGGCGTCGGCTACAGGCCACCTGACCAGCAGAGCCAAGCAGATAAGGCCCTCCATAGACAGATAGAAGTGGTTTTGTGTTCACAGGCCCTGGTCCTTGTGGGGGATTTCAACCACCCTGACATCTGGCTGGAAGGACAACACAGCAAGGCATCAACAATCTAGGATGCTCCTGGAACAATGGTAAGAGGAACCAACAAGAAAAGATGCTATGCT
>NW_009723627.1:4787-5997 GCF_000703405.1 Apaloderma vittatum | reverse complement strand
CAAAATCCGGCTGAGCCAACCCAATACATTCGCACATTTTTTGATTCTTCAATGTAAGCAGAGGAAGGAAAGAGGAAATGTTCAAACAACTCCTATTTTCTGTACTAGGTACTTCTTGAGAAGCTGGAGAAGGATCATCAAGAGAATCAACACTACCTGAAGAGCAGTCATAAGCATACAAATCTTTCTGTTTGTTAGGTTTTGCATTAGAAATGCATTCTGGACATTCATGATATGTAAATTCTTCAAAGTGTAAGTCAGACAGTCTCCATAAGGAAGAGGATGTTGCTTTGCCTGCAGATTTTCAGTGTTCAAAATCTCTGAAACCTGACTCTGGCAGTAAACTGGATAATCCATGTGGTACACCAAATGAAAATCACTGCTTCTCTTAATGCTAATTTATGTCCTTAGAAATGTTACTTTTTTGCAGGTATACTTTTTTCAGGGTGGTTAAAGTATCAAAGATCTTTAATACTTCCTTGAACTTGTAATTCCTTCTACCAAAAGAGGTACAGCCATATATTTCCAAATATGGACAAAAAACTCTTAATGAAAAGTCTAATTGCCTCCCACTACATGTCAGCTAGTGGATTATAAAGAAAGCTCTGTGAATACTGAACATCAGAAACAAGTTTGATGTAGAAATGAACACCTATAAATTCAAGGATAAAAGACTAGTGTGAAATAAAATTCGTACTTGTGGAGCTCACTCAAAAATATGCAAAGATTCTCCCCTGGATTTTTCTTCATTTTGACAGAAGCTTCAGCTCATAGATTTGGTTGACTAATGAAATGGTAAGAGCAATACACGAAAAAGGAGCTATTTCAAATCCAGACAAAGATAGACGGTTAAAAATTTACGGGGTTTTTCTCTAGAGATGGCTTGGTGCTTAACAAGAAATGCCTGATACTGATGAGTGCCAGAAGATGTCCAGCTTCTGGTGAATTATCCAATTCAAAATTTGTAATTATTAGAAACAAGTGTTCAAGATTTACATTAACTATCTGTCAAATCAGAGAAATGTAAGATGTCTGAATGACTACTCTCATATACACACAAAGCTGTAAATTGTGAACTGAATCTACTTTGTGACTTTCGATGTATGCCAGCACTAAAGAAGAAATCCCTTTAAATCCACTTGGCCTAATTTGACCCTTGGATCTGGGTGCTGAGAGCTTACTGAAGCTAATTACTTTCCTCCCATTGCAA
>NW_009723627.1:0-4756 GCF_000703405.1 Apaloderma vittatum | reverse complement strand
GGAAAGAGTCGATTTCTTTACCAAAGAGTCACTTTGGAAGATTTATTGTATTATCCCATCAGCAATTTACTATTTCCATGGAGAATGGATGAATTGTGGAGAGAATAATGAAGGAGCAAATCCTGGAGTACAACAATTCTGTATCGCCTCCTGCTCAGGGCAATGCCTGAAGTCATATTCTAGCAACCTATGTTGGCATGATTTTCTTTAGGCATTTGATTGCTCTATTAAGTTTACTAAAATCATGTATGCATCATGTCCTGTGTTTGAAATCTCGGGCAAAATAATGTTATTTAGTTGAAGGGCACTGATTTGTAGAGAGCTTATCTTTGGAAAAAAGTAACATTCCCATTCTACAATTTCTCAAGACAAAACAAGTGTTACATGAAGCTACATAATAGCTCCTCCCTCCCACCCTACGTGAAGGAAAATAATTCTCAGTTTCATAGTATGTTAGGAAAATGAAACTCTTTGTTAGATATTCCAAATCATATTTATCTGATCCATTGCACTAAAATAACTTTCTTAATAGCTAGCAAGAGTAAACCAGAATACCATCATGATCCAGAAGGACTCACTGAGGTACCTCATAGACTTTGTTAGATTATATATTAAACCGTATGTAGGAGTGATGATTTTCACTGAATTTAACGTGTTAAGATCATAATTAACAGAGTAAATAATATTCACAGGAGACTATGTTATCGACTTTTAATGTCACAATGAAAAAAATTGTTGAAATATTAAGTGTAACAGCATAATACTGGCATCCTTTGTCTTTATTTGCAAATCTAGATGATGCATATTATAATTATATGTGACACATAATATTTGGCATTTTGAACAGAACATATGACAATGAAGATGACAAGAAAAACTGAATACATTAAGCAGATAAATGCAAAAGAATGAATGCAAAGTTGTATTCAGTCCACTTAAAAAGGCATATGTGCATGTATATATCTATATTCATCTACAAGATAATTAATTTAATACTATTACATGATGTATGTTCCATGTATTTGATCAAAATCAACAGCGTATTCCTCTTTGTCTAATCCCTTAGGATACAGTTAACAGGGAACATGCTGGATTCAGAAATACAAATATCTGATGACAGTCAACATCTTTATCCCCTTTTTCTTGAGCTGGTGGAACATATTTCTATGCAACTTACTCTGTTTAAAGAATATTGTATTTGCCGTGATTACAAACTATTTTTCTTACACTGTTCATTCAGAATTATTAAAGTAACAATACAGCAATCAAAAGAATATCAATTTAGGACTACTGGCAGCTACTGACAAGACATTATCTATAGGAACCTACCCTGAAATGTCATGACAGGGTCCATGCCTTTAGATAGTGTTCTAAATGGGTATTTCCTAGATACCTAATAAATTAAGAAAGAAGGTAAACACAAAATCGGATAAAATAGAACCATAAATCTATGTTTGATAAGCTAGTTAACTGAATGCCAGGCCTAGAGAATGTGATTGATTTTATTGACAAGGGGAAAAAAGCAGCTTGTTAATGAAATTGGTTGAAGGCACAAAGTTAGGAGCGTCAATGCAAAACAGGATTAGAATGCCATGCTAGAAGAACCTGAAGACTTCAAGGATGGAATTAAAATACATTTGATTAAATTTAGTAATACAAAGTGCCATATCATAAGGTTTCTGAATTATTCTAAAAACCTCAACAGAAATTATAAGAGGAGGAGCACAGTTTGACATTGCATTATCAGTATGGTACAATCACAAATGATTTGTAAATGCAGCACTGGCATTTTTTCTGTCTCACAAGACATTTCTAGGAAAGGGAAGAGTGTTCACAGTTAACTAAGACATCTACAAAATCATAACATATATGTGTTTCTCAATATCTGCATTCAGGACAAATTACTCTGAACCTGAACTTCTCCAGCTAGTTGCAAAAATTGTATAGTAAGGAAAGGACATTTTACCTTACCAGAGAGAGAGTAGAAGAATTTTACTTCTACAGTGCCAGAGAAAGAATGCAAATACAATTTTGGAAGCAAGGGGACTATCAGGACTAGAGAAGAAAGACCTTGTTAAATCAAAGTGCAAAAAAGAATGGCTATAAACTGTCCGGAATTATTTTGAAATCGCGAAGAAACTTCCAACTACCAAGGAAGAAGTGTCTGACGTAGTCCCTAAAAGTAGCAATGGGGCAAACATATTCTAACTGCTCCTCCAAAAAGAGTAACTGAATTTTGCAAAATATATGAGCTTTATTCTCTAATGTGATTGACTTGATCTCTGGAAGACCTTACATTGGCATTTCAGTACTAAAGGAAAGAAGAGGGACTCTATCAGAGAGTGTTGTGATAGGACAAGGGGTAACAGTTTCAAACTGAAATAGGGTAGGTTTAGGTATTAGGAAGAAATTCTTTTCTGTGAAAGTAGTGAGGCACTGGCAGTCTGCCTGGAGAAGCTGTGGAAGCCCCCTCCCTGGAAGTGTCCAAGGCCAGGCTGGATGGGGCTTTGAGCAACCTGGTCTAGTTGGAGGTGTCCCTGATCATGGCAGGGTGATTGGAACTAGATGATCTTTGAGGTTCCTTCCAGCCCAAACCAAATCATTCTGTGATTCTATCACTTTGATAATAAGGCATAAGGAAAATATTCTCAAGCCTTCTCTTCACTACTGAAATGAAGAATGTGCATTTTCCTGCTCTTTACAATTTAGTGTCTTTCTATTGTAATAGTGTTATGTCAATTTGTATTTTAGAAAAAAAAAAAATTACGGTAAATGCATAAAAATATGCATGTTAAAATTCTTTATAGAACAATTTTTTTTTAATCAACTGTCCATCAACTGAAGATCTATTTAAGAATAGCGATAGAAGTGACTTCTCAAGACATTTTTTAAAACTTTCATATTTATGAGACTCCCTTTGTCATATCAAATGACAAAGCTGAAACTACACTTTTAGCTCTAAGAATTCTGTGATATTTTTCAGGTCAGTTACCAAAAGATACCAATACACTACTGTTCTATATTTTATTGCTTTTTAGGAGCTTACTCTTAGCAATTTGCCACAATTTATTAAAGGAGTAGAGGTAGTTTTCCTCGTAAATTTATGCATGCCATCATCATTCTTCAGCAAAATCCTGAAAAATTATGTAAGAGATAAAAAATTCAAAAGTTTTCATAGTCCTCTATTCTACCTATATAAAATAGAGTTTAAAGAGAATAAAAAGGATCTTACAAAAAGTATTATGACCTGGCAGTTACATACTTCAGTACAGTAGCAGAGTGGTCTCCAATGATCATAAATTTAGCCTGTTTATACAAAATGGATTTTAGTATGCATATTTCAGCCAATTTTTCTAAATGCGAGAAGAAATTTAAGGTTAGATAGATTCCATTGAATGTTTATTAATTATTTTAAGCTCTTCCAGACCTTTATTTTTTTTCTGAAATATATGCAAATAAAAATGATATCAACATTTTTTTCTGAACTTTGAAAATGCTATTTTCCAGGAGTTTAACAAGAATTTATTAATGGCAACACCTTAAAAGTAGCAGGTAATTTCCCATAAAAACCAACTCATTTTTAGCTTTCTACACACCAATGATCCTTGCAGTTTTGTAATTGCTTCATTTATTCCTTTACATCTGTTCTGTCTTGAGAAAAATAATAACTAAAAGGTGTAAGTTACTTACCCTATATTCACTCCTGAAGGCATTGAAAAAGAAACAAAAAAACCTATCTTAATGCTGTCATAAATTGCAACTAAATCTGTACTTGTGAGTGAAAATCTGTAATTGTGAGTGAAACAAAATTGGAAGTAGCATGGAAGATAGGTTGATATTGCCAATAGGTCACTGATATGGAGAGGAAAAACTGAATTCTTCTCCGGCGTACTGCTACTGAAATTGATTTACACCAGGGATGCATTTAGCATGAAGACTTGGAAAGTACATATTTGAAAAGGAAGTTCTATTTGCACTGTGGGGCTTCCATTCTCATTTTATATATTCCTTTAAGCCACTTCAAGTAGCACAGAGAATCCATTTCAAAAATAAAGATGTACAAATGTACTTTCAGTTTCTTCCTCACTGAGACAATGAAAAAGCTATATTTCACCTAAAACAGTGAAGTGACCCAGAAAAAAAGCTTGAGGTTAGTGAAACAGACACCTTGTAACCTCTTGTCCTGATTAAACAAGGTGAATCACAGACCAACGGTTATTTCAAATAACAATAGGTTTGCATTTTTGTGTTTTTAAAATTGTTCATAACATGAAATATATTTTGCAAGATATAGAAACCATGTTGGATTCAAAGAGTAAAACCATACCTGGGTCATTAGAAGAGTTCCACTAAACGGTACCATTCTGTGATACACATTTTCTTCAGAGCAAGAAAATACATCCTGCATAAATTATCCATAAGATGACTAGGTTTTTGGAAGAAACTGAGTACATTAAAATGTTTCATAATTTTCTGTTCTCCATGTGATGGAATTCTTAAATCAAATTTGTTTATGTCCTCTATCAACTCCAGATTTTTACTGTGTTCTTTTGGACTTTTTTTTTCTTTTGTTCTGTAAGACACGATTCTATCTAAAATCTTTTCTTCAAAAGCACAACATAGTATGTCAGTTTGGCACTGCAGTTTCTTTGTTTTAAGGCACTTTTTATTTTTCCAAAGAAAAATCTGCTTTTTTTTTAATCTGCTTGGATAAGTTTTTTCCAAGTTGTATTAGGTTGGCTCAGCCGGATTTTGG
>NW_009723626.1:19520-19734 GCF_000703405.1 Apaloderma vittatum | reverse complement strand
CCTTCCAACCCCAACACTCTGTGATTCTGTGTACAATGAGTAACTGCTCCACAGCCAACGTTTCTTCTCTCTGCTCCCTAAGCGGTGCTGAATTTTCTCTCCGGGGTTGCACTGAGCACGGCTCACAGGGCTGGGTTGGCCCAACGGGCGCTGCAGGAGCAGGGAGCCGTGATGTCAGGGCCGTGCCCGAGCACAGTGGCCGGGGCAGGGGCGC
>NW_009723626.1:16848-19391 GCF_000703405.1 Apaloderma vittatum | reverse complement strand
CACCCAGCTCCCCGCCGGGCCGGCTCAGAATCAAAACCGACTTTTCTCTCCGTCTCTTTGCCACCGGTTCGGCACATTCCTCTGGCTTGAGTGGTAGCATCTTGCCGTGATGTCAGGCTTGCTCTGACCTCGTTGGAGGATGAGCTTTTTTGTTTCTTGGAGAGCTTTTGTTCCAGAAGGAAGCGCGCGTTGCTAGGGAGTTGGCATTTGCGTGGGGCTTGAACAGCCGTGGTTTTTCTGAGCTCCTGAACATTTTACTCGGCAGAACCTGCTCTTGTGCTTGAGGGATGAGCCCTGAGTGCCGGCTGATGTTTTACAAGACCCCCTTGATGGGTGGAAATGAAGCTTTTGTCATTTCCAGGAGACTGACTCTCTGTTAATAGCGGCTCCATCTCCATCTCGTGTCTACGCGCTCACGCAAGTGCCTGGGTTGAGTCAGAACGATGAAAATGATGGAGCCAGAAAATCCCCTTTTTCAAAACAGGGAAAAAGACTTATTTCCCGAGCTTTTGCAGTGTTCTATTTGGAGGGGGTCTGGCTGCTCCCTTCCAAAGCAGGAATCAATTAGAAATGCCCGTGACGCTGTCTTCTGGAGCTGTGTCTTGAGGGATACCAGCCGTGGGAATGGGTTTGTAGCCTGAACGCTGCGGAGGATAAGCTTGACCTTGTGTTTGGGCCTCCTGCCGGTAATTATAACCCCGAGGAGCACGAGGAGGGAGGAATCCTTCCGGAGGCACGTGGAGCCTCGGCATCGCCCGCCATAGGGATGGTGCTGCGGTCCACACCTCCTTTAAAAAAAATAGTATAAATGACCTAGTTTATGAAGCGTATGGCCTCGTCACAGCTCTCGGGGCTGTCTTTGTTCTCTGTTCCTCATCTGGATCGGGCTGGGGATCCATTCGGAAGAGTGCGTTGGGTTCAACCACCCAGGATCGCTCTTTTTACTGGTATGTGCTCCTGGCCCTGAGACTTTACACATTTTTCTTTTTTTGGTTAGCTGCGTGCCTTGCTGCTCGCCTCATCTCAGCCCCTCGCTTTTCTTCTGCTGGAGGCCACGGAGGCTGGTGTTCCCGGGGATTTCGGGGGTGATGGGAGAGGCTGAGCTGTGCCCGAGACGCCACGAGGAACCTTAACGCCGCTGCGAGCTCTCCAGCTTTTGAGCGCGCCCAATCTCACTCCTTGTCTTCCTTTTTCTCCTTATTCCTCTCCCAGCTGATCCCAAAAATAGCCGGCGCTGGGCACGCCGAATCGCCATATATGCCCCTGATGTTTGCTTTTCGAATCGCTTCCCCTGTGCTCCGTGCCAGCGACGAACCCCGTAATTGCCAGGCTTGGAAGGGACCTTCAAGATCGTCCCGTTCCAAGTGTTCGGCGAGCTCGTGTTTTTCCTTGCCTGGCTCAGCAGCGTGTGGCGGAGCCTTGGGAGAAGCCTTGTTTCCAAATAGCGATCCCTCGGGGAAAAACGTCTGTTTTTCTCCCTTCTGCAAGGGATCTCTCGCTCGCAAAAGCTTAGTTTACATAATATCTGAGCGCTAATGTGGAGGCCTTTTGTAAATACACTAAGATGCTTACTAAGCTGGTTGCCTGCTTGTCTACATAACAAAGCCGGGAGTTATGTAGTGGGTGTAGAGAAAGGGTGTGACACGTACTTTAACCTATTAGGCTTGCTAAATCTGGGGAAAAGGGCTTTTGCTGCATTAATCGGGACGGTTATCAGCGCGCTGCGTTTGTCTCCACGCGCGAAACGCAAAGCTCCCTGTCAGAGCGAGGGCTTCGCTCCCCAATAAATACGTTTTTAACGCTCTTTTTGGCTCTTGGAAAAGCCGGTGCCCAAATCTTCAAGGGTTGTTTTTTTATATTTGGTTTTTTTTGATGTTGCGCTGTGCCCATTTGCATTTTGCTGCAGTATTTTTTAATGCGGAGAGTTTGCTTTCTCAATTTTGGTTGGGTGGGGTTTTCTTTTTTTTGTTTTTTAATGTTTTGAAACCTCAAACGAGAACCAGAGAAACCGTAAAAATGCTGAAAACTTTACGGCACATCCTTATAGAGACTAATAACGCGGTGCAGTTAGCGAGCGAATTCCACAGGGAAAGGGACTGCAAAAAACCTCTCATTTTGCTCATACTCACTCCAAACCTTGTGGTAGGTTTTTACCTTTCTCTTCTGACTCATAGTGCGAGGATTTTATTTATTTTTATTATTTTTTTTTTCAGCATAATTCGTTGTAAGTGACAACCTTTCAAGTACGCCTGTGAACTTTCCCAGACGTTGTTTTTCATCGTGCTTTACCTCCCCGTGAGTAATCTCGGAGAGGCCCAGCCTGGCTAAAAGTAATTTATTGCTGAATATTCTGGGAAATTCAGTCGAGGCTACCTGCGCAGGCGAGGCTTCAGGGATGAAAACCTCGAGTTGCCGAGTCGGTCGGGGTGTCGGAGGGCGATCGCTGGAAGCGCTGGCATTTAGGGACCACATTTAGCGACCGGATCCGGCCGCCTGCCGCACGGGATTTGGAGGGGAGAGCCGTCGGCGTTGGGGCGTTCGCT
>NW_009723626.1:4309-16810 GCF_000703405.1 Apaloderma vittatum | reverse complement strand
GAACCACTTTCTTCTCCTTGCGGCCTTGGGGCTACGCTTGGTATTTTTAAAGTGGATTTGTTCAATGATTTTCAAGATCGGAGCACGTATTGTGGGGGCCTGGGCCTTACTGCGGCTTTGCCGGTGTCGTTCCCTATAAATATCCTCGTTTTTTTTTTTTTTCACATAAGTAATAAGCTCACTTCTGGCTTGCGTTAACGCATGAGATCTCTTTTTAGGAGAACACGATTTTAAATATTTTATTCGCTAGTAGCACAAACCTTAGTGGCATTCTGTAAGAAGAAAGAAAACTACTGGATAAAAGTAAGTAAAACGGACAGAAAGAATAAGTCATAAATGTGTTTAATATAGCCGGTGCCGTAATGAGATATTCTAATTGCAGAGGCTTTGTTCCAAAGCACAAGTTCTATTGACATTTAGCTCCCAGGTGACTTTACAAGGCAGGCAGTTAAGAAAAAAATAAAAACGACTTGCAAGCTGAGCAGATCTGACAGAAGTAATTCGGAACATAAGGGCTGCATATTAAATTCCTCGTTGTGCTGCACAAAGATCCGTACGGGTT
The DNA here is from genome assembly GCF_000703405.1 of Apaloderma vittatum. Taxonomy (NCBI): domain Eukaryota; kingdom Metazoa; phylum Chordata; class Aves; order Trogoniformes; family Trogonidae; genus Apaloderma; species Apaloderma vittatum. Next base: position 16,248 of record NW_009723626.1, on the reverse strand, counting down.
TTTCTCAGGGAAACTCGGGGGCCTTTTCTCCCTGTTGTTGCACCGAGGACTTGGCACCGCGGGCGTTCGTTGATATTAAAGCCCATAAACTGACGTGGGGGGGAAAGGATCTGCTCCTGCGCATACACCGACGAGAGGGATTCTCTCCCGGCCGTCGCTCGGTTTTTCTCTCCCGGCCGTCGCTCGGATGAGGGAAGGCAAAAGGCTCACCGGCCCCACGGGAGCACAGGTGTGTTTGGGCTTCGGGACGTCCTGGTGGTGCCTTAGAAAAGAGAAGAGGGAGAGATGGTTGTGCGGCTTTCCGGCAACGATGGCCTTCTTTTGGCATCGAAGCCCCGCAGCTGCTGGCACCGCGCTTCAATTTTGCATGCGGCTCGCCCAGCCAAGAGTTTTTATTTTGGTTTTTTTTTTTCTTTCCTTCTCTTCCATAACCGAAATAATTTAAAACAGTATTTCATGGCCTTGAATATTTGTTCTGTCAGAAACGAGCTTATTTTTTATTAAGCTGTTTGATCTATTATGTATTAGAAAAACACACAATATCGCGCTGGAGAACCGGTCTTCCTTTCTGCAAGCTTTTCCCTCCTCCTGGCGTCATTCCTTTTCCATGTGCTGATAAACTGGCGAGTGTAACTTCTGCTGGAGTTAAATCGGACTGAGATTTTTTTATTTGCTTGCTTCAGCTGTAATAATAACACAGAGTACGAGGAGAAATAGGTGGGCATAGCATTTTTGGTCCCAAGTAGCCTCGGTGGTTACGTCGCTTTATTTTGTGAAATGACTTTGCTGTGGTTTCTTTCCATTTTGCTTTTCTTTGCTCAGCGCCTCGTTTTGTTGGAAAGACCGGTGCGTGTTGTGCTTCGCCGTCCGAGAGGTTCTCCCACCGCGTGCGGCCCCGCCAGTGGGGCTGGTCTGTGCAGGCTTAACCCGAACCCTCCACTTCTTTGAGGCAAGGTCAATATTTTGGATCTTAGCGCTTTCCCAGCTCTGCAAGTATCTCCCTGATGTCTCTTCTAAGTTACTAATTATACGACAAGAGGAAACGGCCTCAAGTTGCACCAGGGGAGGTTTAGGTTGGATAGGAGGAAGAATTTCCTTGCTGAAAGAGTGGTGGAAGGACTGGAAAAGGCTTCCCAGGGGAGTGGTGGGGTCCCCATCCCTGGAGGTGTTGAAAAAACATGTAGACGTGGCACTTCGGGTCATGGTTTGTTGGTCACGGTGGTGTTGGGTTGACGGTTGGACTTGATGATCTCGGAGGTCTTTTCCAACCTTCATGATTCTGTGGTTCTGTGTGTGATTTCGAGGTAGGACCTCAGATGCCTGTGAAAGGACTTGTTGAGCTTTCGGTGGGAGAAGACAAGCAGGAGCAGGGATGAATTGTAGAATCAGAGCATCCTGGGCTGGAAGGGACCTTTAAAGGTCATCTGGTCCAACCTCCCTGCAGGGACACCTTCAGCCAGACCAGGTTGCTCAGAGCCTTGCCAAGCCTGGCCTTGAGTGGCTCCAGGGACGGAGTCTCCACCTCCTCTGTGGGCAACCTGTGTTGTGGTCTCACCACCCTCATGGTCAAAAGTTTCATCCTGAGCCTGTGATGGGCCAACGGTACGTGGTGCATCGGGGACAAAATATTTGATGGCTGGTTTCAAACAGGAAGGTGCTGTCCTGCAAAACTAGAAACTGCGAGCAGCAGCTTGAAACAGCATGATCAGGAAAGCAGACCTGAGTTTCTTGGCCCTTGGAGTTACAAGACTTTTTTTTTGGTGTGAGTTTTCTCTGGTTTTAAGTGCAATGTGTTTGTTGCTGCTGGTTTTCAGCAGCGAGTTGCAGGGCTTTAAGTGTTTTGAGGGCCAAGGATGGAAATACTGAACTGAGGCTGACATGAGCCTTCAGGACTGTTTCTCTTTTCCCATCTAAAACGTTAATTGTGTCGGTGTGTGACATTGAGAATTTAATATATAAGAATGGCTGGAGGAAGTATTGAGGAAAGGATGACCTCAAAAATTTCGGATGGGCGTGGAAAACTTCTGGGTCTATTCTTGTAGCTGGGAATCGTATCGTTTCTGGCTTCACCCCTGCTGTGGTAGCAGGCATCTGAGCACGAAGGCTTCTGCCATCTCGGTTTCTCCCGTGCTCTAATTTGCAGTAACGACCTCGAAATGCTTCTCTTGCTTGACTGCAAGTAGTTGACCATGGGATACACCTACACAGAATTAAATCAAAGGAGAAACGAGTGGATAATCTGAGTGCAGTCTTCCTGCTGCATAGCCTGTTGTCTTGCCTTTTCAGTTTGTACAGTTTCATTACTACGCGTCCCCGTTAAACAGACCTGCTGGGCTGATTTCATATTCTTTTAGAGATGTGAAGTCTTTGAACAAGCCTAGAATTACTCATGATGTCAGGTTACATTTTCATCACACTTAGAATACTTTTTTTTTTTCATTCCCTCCCCCCCCCGCAACACGAAAAGGCAGAAAAGGGTAAAGCGAATCTAATTCTTGGCGGTGGAAGCATTCAGCAATCTGGAGTTATTTCTATGTTTGGAATGCAGAAGAATGCAATCATCAAATATTAATATTGCTTTATAAAATTAAAAAATCCACCACCAACAACAAAAAACCCACCACCCAACCCAAGATCAATCCCAGTGCTCCGGCAGCTCCGGTTCATCGGGAGCTGCTCCGGGCCAGGATCGCTTCTGCTCGGGTCTCGCCGTTTCACGCTAACCAAATATTTGTGCTCGCCTTTTTATCTTTGTGTTCGAAAATTCGCCGCCGTTCCGTATCGTCGGTAATAGCGCTTTTAAGTAGATTATGTTATTAGTGTTTACCCAGCGGATTTGTCCCAGGGAATCGGTTGGAGCCCGGGCAGCCTGCGGAGCGGCGCGCTCGCCGCGGCTTCTCGTCCTCCGGACTTTAAAGGCTGCGCCGCGAGTGCCAAGCTTGTCATGGAAACGGGCGCTCGCTCAAGGTACGGGGCTCGCCGCTTTATTCGGAGGAGGAGGAGGAAGGAGAGAGGCTGAATAGGCTGTGGGCTTGTTCCTTCCAAGAAACGGCAACAAGTAAGCTTTGTTGGGTTTTCTTTACGCAGTCTTTTTTCTGAAGGGACGGATAACTTTCGGCATCTGCTGTAGGATTTTTAAGGAGACGACCTGTCAGAACTGGAAGTCCCAGGCGTTCAGGGAGTCTAGAATTCCCAGGTTCTGGTAAATGAGGTAATTCCTCGCTCCGTGCCAGAACTTTTGGAAGCGTAATGCTTTTGAAAAATGTCATTTCCATACAGTAATCGACGCGGTTGCGTCCAATCCTCCTTCCCCCCTTCCCCAGCCCTTGGATGGAGTCGTTACTCGGCTCTTGGATGGATCTGTTTAGGGACAGATCACTGAAATGGGAGCGCTTGCCAAGTAAGGAAGGGCCAAGTTCAGACTGAGTTTCTCCACTAGAGCCCTTACTTTATGTTTAGAAGATTCCTAAAGTGTTTCTTGTGCTCAGAACCCAAAACGACAGGGATTCCTACCTGTGCTCCTGTGGACAGGCAAGAAGAAATGCGTATTCTTGCCTGGAAGAAATAACATACTGCAAAAAGCTTGAAATGATTGCTTTTGGTCATTGGCTTAGATGGTCTCACAGGCTGTTGGTGTCAAAGAAGGGTTTAAAATTAGAAAACTGGAGGCCACATGACATTTCGCCTCCTGCTTAACCTGTGTGGCTGTCCTGCAGGTGGAAATTTGACATCAGCATCCCACGGAGGTCAGCAAGATCCCCTTGAAGGAACATTATTGATGTAGTTATGGGACATTTCAATAGAATTTAGGTATTTCGATATTATCGATCTGTAAATTCTAAGGTTTTAGCATGTTTTGCTTCATTTCTTGCAGGCTGTTAAGGTGACACAACCATAATGTGAGCAGGGAGGGAGGTGCGTATTTTACCAGCTTTGTGAAATAACACCACCTTTTGGGGAAAAAAACGCGGCTCTTTAGCGGAGCAGCGGCCTCCAGCAGCACTTCTCCTGCTTGGAAGTCGGCTTCTGGTGAGCTAAGCGGGGCTGTGGAGGTCTCTGCCCTGTGGCCTTGAGTTTAGCCTAGAGAAGAGCCAACCTTGATAGAGGAATTCAGCACAACGATAAAAGGCAAGGAGCTCAATGAATGGGCACCGAAAACTGCAAATTAAACAGCAAATTAATTTACTGCTCCTCTGAACCCTGAGCGCCCCACAGCTAAGGAGAAGACGATACGGCAAGAGGAACTGGAGAATCACAGAGTGATGTGGGTGGGAAGAGACCTCTAAAGGTCAGGTAGTCCAACCCCCCTGCAGGGAGCAGGGACATCTTTAACCAGAGCAGGTTGCTCAGAGCCCCATCCAGCCTGACCTGGAATGTTTTTAGGGATGGGGCATCTCCTCTAGGTGTGGTGGGGTGTGGTGAGCCCACACCTCGAGTGCTGTGTCCCTGCAAGAAGGACATTGAGATGCTGGAGAGGGTACAGAGTTGGGCTGCCCAGCTGGGAAAGGATTTGGAGCACATGTCCTATGAGGAAAGGCTGAGAGATCTGGGGCTGTTCAGCTGGAGAAGAGGAGACTGAGGGGAGACCTCATCACTCTCTACAACTACCTGAAAGGAGGTTGTAGCGAGGCAGGGGCTGGTCTGTTCTCCCCAGTGGAGAGTGGTAGGATGAGGGGAAATGACCTCAAGTTGCACCAGGGGAGGTTCAGGTTGGATATGAGGAAGAATTTCTTTACTGAGAGGGTTGTCAGGCACTGGAACAGGCTGCCCAGGGAGGGGGTTGAGTCACCATCTCTGGAGGTGTTTCAGAGAAGGGTGGATGTTGTGTTGAAGGACGTGGTTTAGTGGTGTTGGGCTGGGAAAAGGTTGAACTCAATGGTCTTGAAGGTCTCTTCCAGCCAAAAGTGTTCCGTGATTCCACGACTCTGTGACTCTGTGATTCCCACCTCTCTGGGAACCTGTGCCAGCGTCTCACCACCCTCATCTTAAATGATTTCTTCCTTTTATCTAGCCTGAATCTTCCCTCTTTTAGTTTAAAACCGTTATTCCTAACACTGCAAAGAGCGGGGAGAGGCACAACTTCCAGCTCGGGTGGGTTCTGTCAAGCCGAGGCGAGGTCGAGATGATCATCTCTGCGTGATCCTGCGCGTACCCCGGATGCTCCGAGGCGTACCCCGCTCCTCGGTGGTGATGCAGAAACATCTGCCCTTGCTCGCCTTCAGATCCGCTGGTCCAACAAAACGGTCAGGTCTTTTCTACCCCAAATTAACTCTTCATCCCACCTTGCTTACAGAATCCCCGAATATCACTGAAAATGTGCTTTACTCTGCTGGAGGCCAGAGCTTCCCAGTCAACTCTAAATGTTATTACTCAAACTGAGGCTTTTTTCCCCACATGGAGAGTCCACAACCTGGCAAAGCTCAATAAATTGGGAAGCCTTAATGGGGTTGCTTCAGTGGATCCAGTCTATCCACAGATATCAGCGTTACAAAACCTTAGGCCTGTATTTAGGAGTGCATTTGGTGGACGTTGCTGTCAGTTTGTTGCTATCCATGAAAATTAAACAAATCCGTGGTCCTTGACCTGCGCTCTCGTAAGAGAGGCCCCATATCTTCGCTTAATCTTCGCTTAATTCTCACATAATTGATGAAATGTCCGTTTGAGCCTGGGGCAAATGTGCTTTATTTTCATCGGTTGACTCGGGTTTGTGGCCACAGCCACCTCTGCCAGGAGAGTTAATGAGTTCCAGGCGCTTGTGTTGGGTCTGTCACTTGGAGGTTTTGCGTTATGACCGAGTTACGTGTCCGTTAAGTGCGAATTACACATCCCTTATCCCATTTCCACATCCCTTATTCTTTACGTGTGGCCCGAGCCCGTATCTACACCCCATAGCCCAGCTTGCCCCGTACAATTGCGAATTTTTGGGGCAATCAAGTTCGTGTTTAGCCCTTGCATGTAAAGGTGAAGCCAGACTGGGGTTTTTTTTGGTTTTTTTTTCAGATATTCGAGGAAGTTTAACCTTCTTTTTAGGCAAACTGGAAAAGATAACGTCATCTCCCAGTCTGTTATTTCCTATGCTGGGAATAAAGAGGAGAAACGAGCGTTTCTCAGATCAGATCCATAGGGACCGAAATCCGTACGGAGGAGGTCTGTGAGCTGTTTCCCTTCTCTTTTCCTTAGAGGATAAAGTCCTGCTCTTGCAGAGCCAAGAGAGCTTTGAGAGGATGTCTCAGGCGTTTGCCAGAGGGACGTACGCGCAGCTCAAGCCTCGTCTTTTAGGAAAGAGTATTTGCTGAACTTAGCTTCTGGATTTTGCTGTCGTTTGCCTGGCTCGTCCCGCCGTTGCTTTTTAATTTGGGTTCGCATTGATGATCTCCACGTAGCCTCGCTCTTACGGGAGGAAAAGCGCCTGCTTTGTCGTTACGGGGTTTCTCCGAGATGGATTTTTGCTTACTTGCTCGGTTTTTTCCTACCCACTTGGATAGCTTTCCCGAGATGGCACAATCAGCTTGAAGATCACATTCCTACATGGAAACAAATAAAAATATTTTCCTTTCATTTGCTCGTTTTAGGAAATGAGTACATTTTTTATATAGCCAAATCCCCCGAGCTGATCTTTTTTCCTCCTGCGAGCAGATATTTGTAAGTATATTAATGCTTACTAACGCTTGAACAGCTTCAAAATACTTAGATGAGAGCATTTTCAAGGCATATTAAGTTTAATTTCTATCTGCTGGGGTGGTATTTGATCCCTGGTTTTGTTCTCCGCATTTACCTTTTGTATTTCATGTCCTTAAAGTCCGTGAAAGAAAACTTGAGAGGGGAGCGATGAGCTCTTGGAGAACAAGACCCGGGTTAGAACCTCGAGGGGCTCTCCTAGATGTCAAGAGCCTTCCTGTCAAGTTTGGGGAGGACTTTTGGGCTAATTTCTGTGTGTTTCGGGATCTTGTGACAAGAGCTAAAGGGAACAGAACGGCCACCTGCTGCTGCCGAGCCGCGTGGTGACGTTGGTTTTGTTGCAAAGCGAGAAGACCACCCTAAAACATAAAACCACCCAACGCGGCGAGGTGGCGGCCTCTGGGCCTGGGTGTTTCGTGCTGAAGGGAGTGTGAATTTTTAGTGGGCAGACCTGGTGAGAATTTCCGGATGTGGGGGCGGATACTGAGGGGAGAGCTGGGGAATGGAAAGGGAGCAACGTATTTTTTTTCCAGCACCTTCACAGAATCCCTGAGGCTGGAAAAGCCCTCTGAGATATCAAGTCTATGACCCAGCAGCGTTACAACGGCCAGACCAAGGTGCCAAGTGCCACATCCAGCCTCTCCTTAAACCCCCCCGGGACGGGGACTCCCCCTGCCCTGGGTAGAGCATCCCAGGGCCTGAGCACCCTCTCCATGAGGAAGGGCAGCCTGAGACCCAGCCCAAACCTCCCCTGATGCAGTTTCAGTCCTGTCACTGGGTGCCCGGGAGAAGAGCCCGACACCCCCTGACTGCCTCCTCCCTGCAGGGAGCTGTAGAGAGTGAGAAGGTCCCCCCTGAGCCTCCTCTTCTCCAGCTGAACCCCCCCAGCTCCCTCAGCCTCACCTCCCAGGACCTTCCCCAGCTCCCCGGCTGTTATTGCCCCCGGCTGTAGCGCTGCGGGGGGTCATTGTGACTTTACATCTTTCTCTATGGCTGACACTTCCTAACACTGTGCTGAACCCCTGGAGAAGGACCAAATCCTGCCAGTAAATCCCTTCCCTGGAGGAGCTGTCACTCTCATGCTCCTGCCTGTAGGCTCGGGCCTTCCCCGGCAAAGCTTTGCTCCCCGTGCTTGGAGCCACCCCGAGCGCCTGGCGAAGCGCTGAACGGCTCCAGGTGCTTGGAAATCAAGTGCCTTCGTTGGGGCTTAATAAAAGCATCACGTTTTCAAAGGCCGTGCTGAATCACCGGGGAATTCTCCCTTTCAGCCCGGCTCATCCGAGTGGGAAAAGCGCGTCTCCAAGATAATTTGACGCAGCTCGCTCCAGGAAACGGTTTGGAAATGGCGGTTGTCAAAGTTTCTCTTTTTTTTCCTCCCCCAAAAGCTTCCGCGGTCTTCTGCAAAGCGAGCAGAAGACTCGGAGAGAGTTTTCTACAGCAGGGCAGGCGAAATAGTTCTTCGGGCTTGTCTTCAGCAATGTAAACAGCCGCGGCGCTTTGGAGCATCGCCTCTCGACGCGGGAGCGAGCTGGGCTGGCACAAGCAGCTGCTTGTAGGAGAACAGGAGGTAATTACCGTGGAGCGAGTTCACTTCAGACTTCAAACACCGGGGGAGTTCATCTGCTCGAACGTGGCTGAAAACACGCCATGTTTGTAGATGGGGCTGCTCCCCAGGTGAAGAATTCCAGCGAGTGTTAAGCCCTTTCTTTTAAAACACGCTGTCCCCGTGTCACTTTGTCGTACCTGTCAGTAACGCCGAGCGTGGCTTTGAGGAGCTGAACAAAAAAATCCCACCTGGAGATTGTGTGAGGATGCTCGTCCTCTGCCTGGTGGCCTGGATCTTCTTGGTGGTTTGTGTCCTGCTACTTGGCCCACCCCTGAGTAGCACTTGGGAATCTTTAAAGAAAAGGAAAAAAGGAGAAGAGTTCCCTTCAATTAGTAAATCTAGGGCTGCTTCACTGTGTAGTGTTCTCCCTGGCCAGATATTTTTAGATTCCTATATGGTTTTGTTCACACTCTTGTTTAAAGATTGATTGGGAAAAAAATAATAATTCCTTTTTGAAGCGTATTTTACATGCGTTGTTGCTTTGCGATGTCTTTTCTCTGCGAATACAGCAGTTGCCTTTAGTCTGTGTATACTGCTGCTCAGAAGAGTATTTTTAAAAATCACTATTAATCTGTTTCTCCTTCTCAGAGTGTTGTGAGGTGGAAAAATTATTATGTTTTACAGTGTCCAAATTAAAAGAAAGGCACTTTGTGTGTAAAACTTGATGGAAAGCTGTTTTAACTTAAGGGAATGGTTCTGTGGCTGCAATCTCCAGCTCTCTCAGGTCCTGGCAGTCTCTTGAAGTCTCTATTTTTTTTTTTTCTTGAGGAAGTGATAACACCAGGGAAAGAAATAGTTCAGTGACAGGTGTCTTCATGTCGTGCCTGTGGATTCTGTGGCGCGAGTCACAAAGAAGACGACGTCTTTGTCGTGATATCACGGATTTGCGATTTTCCTCCCGCTCCTCCAGAAATTAAATCGCCTTTTACTGAGTTTTTTGTTTGGGTTTTTTTTGGCGACGTGCCCGGCGATCGCGGAGCTAAAATAGCCGCTGCCAAGGGAGGGTGGGGACGAATGGACCGGCTGATCCAGCAGAGAGTCACGCGTTCCCCAGCGGATCCCCTCCCGGGGTTTGGGTATCGCTGCTCGGCGACAGCTGTGGGGCACATCTGGCTGCCGCGCGCTCCTTGCGCTGCCACGTGAAGCTGATGGAAATCCAACGTGAAACAGGAGCTTGTCTCTTTTATTCTATTTTCTCTGTTTTTTTTTTTGTTGTTGTTGTTGCAGGAGTCACAGGGCAGCTTGGTTTGACGAGCGTTGGGAGCAACCTCGGTCCGACGAGCCAAACCCACGCTGCTAGGTGGGTTGGCTTTGAAAATCGCTTCCCTTTCATTTTTCAGGAAGTGATTCTCTTGGAAAAACTGGAGATTGGGATGCCTCTGGCAGTTTGAGGAAGATAAGCAGGACGGCAAAGAGCAGGAGCGTGTAACGTGTTTTCTGCATCTTAATTCCATTGTAACACACCCATAGTCCCACCCAGATGGGACCAAAACCTTTTAAATAAATTGTCTTCTCTGCCTTACGTTCGTGGGGATTATTTTAATGCCCGAGAAAGAACGGACAAGGTGTGGGCATTAGAGGGGTGGTACAAGGGAGGCTGTTAGGATTTGGCTCCTGTGGGCGTGTGATGCGAAGCGAGGCTGGCTGGTGGGCAGAAATAAAACCCGTCGTGTCAATCTGGTTGTCGTTTTGTCATATTCGGGCAGCGCGGGTCAGGAAAGACAGGACCCGTTGTGCTGAACTGAATGTCTTTTCCACCAGTTGGCTTTCCAGCTGGGAGCTTCTGTCATGTGTTGGCACCCTGTGTGAAATAGTATTTCTCTTTTTTCGGCACAGCGTTTAAGAATAATACGTGGAAGGGGCTACAGGGAAGCTGGAGAAGGGCTTTTTACAAGGGCCTGCAGGGACAGGACAAGGGGCAACGGCCTGAAACTGCAAGAGGGGAGATTTAGATCAGATCTAAGGAAGAAATTCTTCCCCATGAGAGTGGTGAAGCACTGGCACAGGTTGCCCAAGGAGGGTGTGGATGCCCCATCCCTGGAAGGGTTCAAGGCCAGGTTGGACGGGGCTTGGAGCAACCTGGGCTGGGGGAGAGAGGTGTCCCTGCCCACAGAAGGGGGCTGGAAGGAGATGATCTTCAAGGTCTCTTCCAACCTGAACCGTTCTGTGATTCTATGAGTAAGAATATGCTTCTGAAATTCTATTTCTTGCCGTTTTCAGCCGGAGAAAGGACCCCCTCCTAGGGGCAGGAGGTGCCCGAGCTGAGCGTAGAGGATGATGTTCACGTAGGTCTGCAGCTCCTGGCCTCCCAGAAATTGTGTCCTAAAGCCTCGAAAGTTTCATTAAACATACAAATAAAGAAATTCTTTCCAGACAAAAGTTTTCCTGTAAGCGATGCTGAGCAGTAAAAGCTCTGTAATTTTGGATATTCGTATGGATTTTGTTCTTTGGGCTGAAAACGGCACCGCTTTAGCCCGAGTTCCTTCAGTCACGACGAGAATCATCGATGTGATTGTTTAAACACGGTTGCGTAGGTGTTAGTCATGGTTATCGATGCGAGTGTGGCCCCTGACTTCGAACATCTGGAAAAATCTGCCTGATCCAACAGCTGTTTCAGCCGGTAGCATGATGAAATACTTTCCTGTAGCCTTTAATTCACAGTAGAGCTTTGCGAGCTGTCAGGCGGAGCTCGTCGTTTTGTACAAACACGTATCTTATCGTACTTACCTCTAATGCGGCTCCTGTAAACTCTAGAAGTATAAAATTAAGTTTTGGTTAAGACTTAATCTGTAATGTATGTGATCAGAGAAACAGTGGCCAATGGTATGAAATACCCTGAGACAAGAATGGAAAAAAAATGCTTAGAAATGGCTTTGGAAAAATCAGTGCTTAGTCCCGTCTGATCCATGGTAACTTGCACGGAGGTAACCATGGAAATTTTATATATAAAGCTCATCTCCAAAGAGCTTATTTTAACACCGGCGCTTGCTGCAGTCCAGTGCTTAACAACGCTCTGCTGGCACGTGGTGACACTTTGAGGCTCTCGGCAACCGGATGGAGTGAAAGATGTCCTTGCTCCCTCCAGGGGGGTTGGACTAGATGGCTTTTAAAGATCCCTTCCAACCTGAACCCTTCTACCGTTCCACAACTTTGGTGCTGTCCCTTCCGATTTCGTGTGTTTGGGGGAAAAAAAAACCCACACACCAAGAAAAACAAACTCCCAAATTCCCCTCCAGCCCACAGCGGGCGTTTCGAGGTGGTCCAGCAGTTTTGCCTGCTGCTGAGTGGAAAGTCTTGCCACCGAAATGGAAACTGCAGGTGCTGTTCCTTGTACCTGTCGGCATTTTGGGGACGTGACCGGGAGCCTGTGTCGCTGAGCTGCTCGCCCGCGTCGCCCCGGGAAGCGGCTGCAGAAGCAACGCAAGACCCTCTCCAGCCCACAGCGGGCGTTTCGAGGTGGTCCAGCAGTTTTGCCTGCTGCTGAGTGGAAAGTCTTGCCACCGAAATGGAAACTGCAGGTGCTGTTCCTTGTACCTGTCGGCATTTTGGGGACGTGACCGGGAGCCTGTGTCGCTGAGCTGCTCGCCCGCGTCGCCCCGGGAAGCGGCTGCAGAAGCAACGCAAGACCCTGGAAGACTTAATAATGACTTAAATG
>NW_009723626.1:3099-4291 GCF_000703405.1 Apaloderma vittatum | reverse complement strand
ATGCCGCGATTAGCAGGATGGTGCTGAGGCTGTTAAATCCAGATTGACCTAAACTATTGGTTTGACTTAAGCCACTGGTGTTTGTATTATTTATATGATTTATTTTTGCTAAAGAAAAACCTGTTTCCTCTGGCGGCAGAACCAGGAGCTAACCTTTTGATTAACCATCTGTTTGGATTCGTGTAATTTCCTTTTCCAGATCTATGACACTTGTTCCAAGTCGCTTGCGCAGGACGTGTCGGTGCTTTACGAGGTGCAGCAAGCAAAGCCCGTAGCGCTTTACAAAAGGTGTCCGCGTCAATAATTCCCATTTTACACCCGCAGAAACCGAAGCGGGAGGAAGCTTCCCCGGGTTTCCAGATTTCCCTTCTCCCTTCTTCTTTTGCCTTCTTGTTGAGCTGTTTGGCTGCTGCGATTAGTGATAAAAAACTGAATAAATCTGTGATTCTGTGGTAACCACCTCGTTGCTCAGGCGAGCACAAGGGTGCGTTTCCTCCTCGGGACGGCGTTGAAATCGAGAGGTCGTGCTAATGGGCTGGGAGATCGTTTTGGTTACTACATCTAACCGAGGGGCGGGTGGGGCAGTTTTTATTTTTTTTTGCTGGATTTGCAATGTTCTCTCCCTTCTGGTCGTGTTTCTATACAGCAGATTGCAGCTGGAGTGCTCTCGTGTTAAACGCTGGGGGAGCAATCTGGGGATTAATTATAATGGCTCCTTTAGTAGAGATCCACGTTTTTCCTATACGCTCCCTTTCTAGTTACCCGAAAGAAGTCTTATCGGAGGTGATTGGACTTTGTGGGCTTGGTGGAGAGGAATTACTGTGCCGAGTTCAGGACCCATGGAGTACCGGAGACGTCGGAGTGCTGCTTCTCCACTCTGATGTCTCCTGCTCCGATGTGCCTTGGTTCTGCCTGTGGTGATCCCCTCTGCTTTGGGACATGGGTCTGCAATTAAGCAGGAAAAGAAAAAAAAAGGAAAAATAAAAAAGAAAGCTGGAAAAAGCTGAGAGGAGCTGTTTGGCTGCATCAAAAGCAGCGTGGCCAGCAGGGTGAGGGAGGGGATTGTGCCCCTCTTGCTCCGCTCTGCTGAGACCCCCCTGCAGTTGTGTGCCCAGCTCTGGGGCCCTCAGCACAAGCAGGACGTGGAGCTGTTGGAGCGGGTCCCCAGGAGGCCACCAAGGTGGTCCGGGGG
>NW_009723626.1:0-3033 GCF_000703405.1 Apaloderma vittatum | reverse complement strand
GCTTCGGGCGGCCTCCCAGTAGCTGAAGGGGCTGCAGGAGAGCTGGGGAGGGGCTGCTTACAAGGGCATGGGGTGGTAAGACAAGGGACAACGGTTTTAAACTGTAGGAGGGTGGATTTAGATTAGAAGTTAGGAAGAAGTTCTTTATTATGAGGGTGGTGAGACCCTGGCACAGGTTTCCCAGAGAGCTGGTGGAGGCTCCATCCCCGCAGACATCCCGGGTCAGGCTGGACGGGACTCTGAGCATCCTGCTCTGGGTGACGCTGTCCCTGCTCACCGCAGGGGGTTGGGACTAGGTGACCTTTAAAGGTCCCTCCCAGCCTCAACCCATTCTGTGAATTAAGAGGAGCCTGGCGTGCAGATGTGGCACCTGCCAGGAAGGGGCAGGGGAGCATCCCGCTGGGCTGCCGAGCGCTCAGCCTCGCCCTGCTCGTGTTTCGGGCACCACCTGAAGCGTGTCCAGGCCCTGGTTTCTTTAAGGTGGCTTTACCCGCGCGAAGCTCTGCTCTCCGGTAGATCAAAGCGATTTGGAGGCTGCGTGTTGTGCGGGTTTTGAGTGGATATTGGAGGTGACACTTGGGAATCCTGCGCTTTGCTGCTAGCTTGTTTGTCAGAAAAGGGTATATCAAACTCTCCCGGGGAGTTATTTCAGGAGATTTGATCTTCTCTGAAGTTCCTCCAGTGGAGTGCATCTTTGTCCCACCTCCAATGTAGCTGCTTCTCTTTTCCAGCCCCTTTTGGTTAATGCTGCCAAAGAATATTGTCTAAGAAATTGCCAAACGAGCTGTGGTTACCGAGTTGCTATTGGAAAACGAGGAGGAAATTCCCCTCTATTGCAAACCAATGAACAGGTCGGCGTTGGGAGGGTGGCTGTGAAAACAATATATTTCAGCTGGATAATGACGAGAGATGTTGAATCTCAGTGACTGTTTAGATAAACCGTCCTCTGATCTGTTTACCATCTGCTTTTCATTCCGAAAAGGAAAAGCGGTGGTTTGGGACTGGTTTGAGGAGCTTCACGGGAAAAGGCTTGTTCGCGTTGCCGCTGGCCACAGGTGGAAATTCTCAGCCAAATCCTCCATTGCTGGAGCTGGTTTCCCTGGAAGGATCGGAGCAGCAGGGAGCTCGGTGTCTGGCCTCAAGGGTGGGGAGAAACTCCAACGTTAAGGCGTCGCTTTGCCCGTAGGACTTGAACTTCTACGAGACACCTGTTTTGCAGAAAACACTTCTCGATGTCAACAGTTCCCCCCCGCACCCCCTTTGAGCATGTTACCTTCAGATCCCGTGGGATGGTTCTTCTGTTTCTGAAAAGTTCTTTTTTTCCTTCCCTGGCTGTATTTTCGGGTTGACTTTGGATCGGTGGTAGGACCCGATGGATGCGAGAGCGGCGCAGCGGGAGGACGGATATTAGCTCTGACACTTCGCCCGTCTGCGTGTGCAGCTGGAATCCCTTTGCTCTAAAATTACTGGAAAACGGGCTCAGAGGAGCGTGGCTGGGTGGCAGGAGATTTCACGAGCCGTTTGAGGCCGCGGTGGAGAAGGGGAAGAGTGGTGCTTAACCCTTGGCTTTTCTGGTCGAGCCTCCTACGTTTCCCTTAGACCGTCGCCCCGTTCACCGCTCGAGCTGCTCTTCCGCCCCAGCCCCAGTTTATCACCCAGAATAGGCTTTAGATGAGAAATTATGGTTGTTGAATACGATTAAACTGAAATAGTACAGGTAGGGGGGGAGAAGGATTTCTCGGTTTCCACTGGGAATCAATTCAGGCAAAGCATTCAAATAGTTATAAACACAGATAAGCTTATGGCATCTAATTCTTTTTCATTTATTTATTTTTTTTAAAAGTTGATAAGCATTAATACATCAGAAAGAGCCACAAAGCTTATAAGTTTGCTGTAGCTCTTTTGTATAAACATGAGCCCTCTACCCCCGGTAATCCTTTATTTCTGAAGTAGGTAGTCAGGCTGATAAATATGTCATCTTGAAAGCTTTGGCTTTATATATATATATTCCATGTTGGTTTTAATGGTTCTCATCCATGGTGACAGCTGCGCTGTGCCAGCACGTTGGCTGCTCTTGTACGTGGAATTTCCTTCCCCTGCACCCACCTTTCCCTTCTCTGGTAGAACAAGAAGCAGCATAAACTGTTTCCCATCCTTGGCCCTTCCTCTGGCAAAACCTTCTAGAAGTGTTCTTGCCCCTTGGAGTAATTTGTTTTTTTGATAGTCTCGATATTTTTGTCGAGTGCCATACAGAAATAATTAAAAAAGACAAACGTGCATTTAAACTGTTTAAACGGCGTTACTGTGCAGTAACATAGCAGTGATGAAGATTTTACTTTACAGGGTTGTTTTTTTCTCTCGTTAAGAATCCTCAAAATGACTTTTTTTACTACAGAATTTTCTTTCCGTAACTATAGCTACGCATTTTTATATTATGCATATATGGATTTATGCCCTTCTATGATCTATGGAGTTATAACTCCGGTATAATTATGTTCTTAGTATTAATATGCTCCGTGTTATTTAATTGTCAGCTGGGGATTATAGTAAGCACAGCACTTGTGTGCTCATACCCAGCCTGTTTAGCTGAGCTCTCTGCACCCTGTGATCGTCTCAAAAACAGCGACGGGAGCGATGGAGGCAGCCGGAGAAGAGCAGCTTTCAGACCTTGAAGTGGCAGTTGTTTCAGAAAGTCGCCTTCGTTTCTTTTTCCCCCCTCGTCATCCCGATCTATTGAATCATTAAGACACGACACTCGAGAAGCATCAGAGAACATCCTAAAATTACTTCGCTGGCTTTACTTTTTAAAGAAACCTATTGAGTCAGCTTCATAGAAACTTCTAAATTGCTTCTGAATATAACGAGCTCTGCCACAGTTTGGATTCAATAAAGATGATGAGATACAGATCTGAAATCACGGGCTGAGGACGGTGACATTTTTATTAGAGAGGTGCACCCGGGGTGGTGCCAAGTGCTTTGTGTCTTCAGGGCACGGCCCTATGAGAAGGAGCTGGAGGGGCTGGAGCGTGTCCC
>NW_009723625.1:1298-1543 GCF_000703405.1 Apaloderma vittatum | reverse complement strand
CACAGCATCAAATTATCTGGTAGTGTTCTCACACATACCGGCACATCATCCTTTTGGGGAAAGAGAACTGAGCTGCAGAAACAGGGTGTCTACCCGGTGGAGACAACTCGACTCAGTGAGAAAGCTTCCCCCCAGCAAAGTCCTGTGTGCCCACCTTCATCTCTGTCTGAAAGGGGCGCGTTTCTCCTTAATTTCTTTTACTTTGAAAAGCTAGGACTCTGCCTCAGTGTTACAGAGGCAGGCAA
>NW_009723625.1:512-1143 GCF_000703405.1 Apaloderma vittatum | reverse complement strand
TTTGTGCGCTGGCTATCGTAGACAGTCACGAGAATGACAGCAGGGAGGTAAATAAAATCAAGTCACACAGCAGAGCAGTTATTCCCCTACAGATTATTTTAATAGAGATCTCTAGGAAGTGATTTGGGTGCTGCTCATCTTCAGGAAAGAAAACTCCAACCATGGGCAACACAGAAAAAGAACGACCAGGGGATCAGATACCAGATGCTCAAAACCCTTGTCAAGGGCAGCCGAGCCAAACGAAAACTACGCAACCCTCCGATGACAGCCGGAAAAATGTTGCCATGGAGGCAGAAGAGCTACAGAAACTTCAGACAAGCACCAGAGAACTGGGGAGAAGTGCGTTCAGTTAGGCTAAACATCAGAAAAAAGCTTCCAGCTACCCAAAATGTGCAGTCCTGACCAGCCCTCCTGTAAGGCGCAGGGAGGGGAAAGGCTTTTAGGGCAGAGAGCACGATGCTCGCTGGCAGAACGGCATTCATAAATTTTATGCCAGCTCTGTAAAAACTCACCACCATTATAACACTTGGGCAGAAAGAGAAAGCAGCTTGACCAAATCCATGAGCAAATGATCCCACAGAAATTAGGAAAAGGGCAGACACGTCCAACATCTCCACCTTACAGCTCTCAG
>NW_009723625.1:0-244 GCF_000703405.1 Apaloderma vittatum | reverse complement strand
GCGGTGACGTTTTAGCGAGGATAAGCAGGAAAAGAAGCTATGGATCCCGGTGGACTAGAGACTGCAAAAGTCCGGATACTCCTCTGGCCTACAATAAACACAAGTGACTTGAAAAGAAGAATTAGAAGTTATAAAGGAAGGACAAAATGCTTTCAGGCTTGTCACAGAAGAAAACAATTACCAAAAATTTAAATGGTACTACAGAGATAAATAATTCACTGATGCTTCTTGGAAGTAGATATTT
>NW_009723624.1:0-13416 GCF_000703405.1 Apaloderma vittatum | reverse complement strand
CAGCAGGAGTTTTGAGAGCTGCTCCATGGCAAAGCGATGCGCAAAGTCAGGTGGGGAGTGTCACTGAAGACCTGTGTTAGGGACTGTGTCTGCCCTGGGAGAATATAGTCTCTGAAGCTAAATCCATTATCAGGGATGCATTCAGTTTTTGTGGTATTTGTCATCGTTATTAATGCACTTGCTTAAAAGGTCAAGTGACTTGCATGAGGTTCTCAGTTTTTATTTAAGGAAAAATGTGTCTCTAGCCTTTTACTTCTCGAGAAAGATGAAAATATAATTGTACAAAGGCTTAAGAAGTAGAAAGCTACTTAAAAGATCATTAAAAGATACAATAAACATAAAGAATTTTTGATCTAATGTTATGATCTGGGGGACAAATTCATGATTTTTGAATGCCAGGGATGAGAAAGATTAGGGTAGACAATAGAAAAAGGGATGAAGGAATCTTCAAAAGTATTATTTAAAGAGCTGTTGCCACATGTTTAAAACATGAGATGACATTTTATTATCTGTTGCTTACAAACCCCCAAATATTATGTTCAGTTAAGGCAAGATGAAGAACCCATGCAATGCTGTAGGCTAGGATCTAGGATTGCTTTATTCAGTCAGAGTTTTACTAACCAGTAACTTGACCCTTGTTGCAAAGTAGATCAACAGAAGCCACATCTGCTCACGTACCACAGAATTTCTCTTCCACAAGGGCCTCAAGACCTGCTTCGGGGCTGGCATCTTCCATCAATTAATTAGTTAGGTTCAATTTTATTTTAAAAATGAAAACAGATTTTACATGAAATATGGTAGGGTTCTGCTGACTACAGTTTGTTGTGAGATGATTAAAAATGGCCAGGCCTGTTTTGATTAGTGTTTGTTCAGAACAGTGAAATGCCGGTACAAAAAGTAGGGTAGTTTAGCAAGCTTCCAGCTGCTAAAAGCATGCAGCAGTAAGACCTAACAGTAAGTAAGAGAGGAGTTTAGGTTGAACTGTGAACTCTTTGGGGAAAATTTTCACACTTGCCTCAACTCCAGCTTTGTGCAAGTGCCGAGGCCCTTGCTAGCTGGGGAGAAGTCTTTCTTGTAAAGGGCTTCACACAGACTTGATGATGGAACCAAGGGGTAGACATCATAGTATCTTGCACCGTGAAGTGGAGGAGGAACGGCTCTGCTGCCTGCCTGGTCTGCCATAACCCAGAGGATCACTACGTGCCAGCCTTTGCTGGAGAAAGGTTTCAGTCCTCACACTCAACTGGAATGAAGGTGACACAGCAAGTAATCAAAACTGCAGTTGCACTCCCTACTTCTGGCTTTGAATTCTTGTAGTGGCCTTCAAGAGGTGGGACACAGAGTCTCTGTCTTCTACTAGGAGTTCTAACAAATAATTACTGCGTGATGATGGCCTGTAAGTGGTTAATTTATTTTCTCAAGTTTCACCATTGGATTGATTTATAAAACTAATTTAAAGTATGCATGGCAGCCTTCATTCTTTTAACATTTCTTTGTAAGAGTAAAGCAGAGGGGTGAGTTGTTAGGAGTGGTTTTATTTCTGTGCATTTTTTTAGTTAGATTCCACATTTAATTTGCAGTTCCAATTTGCAGCGCGTACTTTTCTTGACAACACATGGTCCTAACAAAGTGAGTTCATGTATCATTCCGTGATCAGGGTCCCCACAGAACTTTCTGGGACTAGAACAAGTATTTCCTTATTAGCATTTGACATTGCTGCCAGAGTATGAAGAGAGAACTTCTCTATTGAACTTGATGGCTCCAAAATTCCCTTTTGCTTAGTTAGCCAGTAGGCAGATTTTCAAGGGAAGGCCACAGCTGCTTCAGCAGTGAAATCCACCAGTTCTTCATAAATGCCTTTCCTTTTATATGCCCTGACATAAGGCAAAATCTCAATATCTGAGCAGTTCCCCAAAACTGTCTTCTAAAAATCCTAAAATTAGGGCATTTGCTTCAAGTGACCAATACATTCTTACTTTTCACTCTAAACCCATTCTTTGTGGTTCAACTTCTTTTGTTTGGTTCACCTATAACTGGCAAACTGATAACACCCTGGAGTCCAGCCATGGCCAGATCTTCGTAACACAAGATGATGTGCAAACACACTAGCAAAATGATGCTCCTTCCCAGAGACGACCTACAATTGTTTTTGGATACAATCCTAAAGACAACCAGACACCCGAGCAAGTAGGAGGATTATTGGTGAATATACTATGTTAACATAAAACATGACCAGCAGGCTTCAGCTTGACAGTAAGTTATCTTTTGTCACTTATTTGTAATTGTAGGGTTGCAGCTGTACAATAAAAGATCCTTATTTGCTTCTCGCATTTATTAGTATTGTGTTGTTCTGTTTGTATCACAGCTGGAGACTGTTAGGAAGTATTTGGGAGCCTACTGAAGAAAACTTCTTGTGTTTTTCCCTTATGTGGGCTTGCTCCAGGAGGAATGAATGAAGAGCTGTGAGGTGGAAAAGGATTGTCTTAAAAAGTGGTATGATAAAAGAAGACAGCTAAAAGAAATACCAGGGTTCTTAAACCCCTCCCATCTAGCAATGCTGTTTCTTGTGCCTTCAGTTCCATCTGCTTCTCACAGTCCATCCTACCAAATATCCTTACCTTTCAAAATTACCCCAGCTTTGGAATGAAGGTGTCAGCAGCTGTAAGACCCTGCAGGGTGCGATTATCTTATTTCCTGTCAACTGTGGTTAAACATATGCCAAACTGGAAAGGTCATTTTTCTAGCTTAATTCTTGGAATACACTTAATGATAGTCTTGTTACTGACTGACCTCCTGCACCTACTGAGATTAAACATCTTGGAAAAATTTTCATTGCTTTAATCTGTGCCAAATCCTTTTAATGTGTGAAGGACTCGATCACTTTTAAACTAGTGGTGTAGAGCAAACAAGGCTCAGCCTTTTGATGCCAAGGGGCCTGCTTGATTTTTGCAGTAAAGAAACAACCAGGGGGATAAGCAAAAAGAAAATGTATCTGCACAAATCTTTGTCGCTAGAGTTGGCTGATGTTGTGGCTGAGCCACTCTCCATCATCTTTGAAAAATCATGGAGAATGGGAGAGGTGCCTGAGGACTGGAAGAAAGCCAATGTCACTCCAAAAAGGGCAAGAAGGAGGACCCTGGCAACTACAGGCAGTCAGCCTCACCTCCATCCCTGGGAAGATGATGAAGTGGCTTATTCTGAGGCCATCTCTAATCAATTAGAAGAAAAGAAGGTTATCGGAGTAGCCAGCCTGGATTTACCAAGGGGATATCTTGCCTGACTAACCTGATATACTTCTATGAAGGTGTGACAAAATGGGCTGATGAAGGGAGACTGGTGGATGTCATATACCTTGACTTCAGTAAAGCTTTCAACACTGTTCCCCATAACATCCTCGTAGGTAAACTCAAGAAATGTGGGATAGATGATTGGACTGTGAGGTGGATTGTTAACTGGCTCAACAGCAGAGCTCAGAGGGTTGTGATCAGTGGCACAGAGTCAAGTTGGAGGCCTGTGGCCAGTGGTGTTCCCCAGGCATCAGTGCTGGGTCTAGTTTTCTTCAATATCTTCATCAACAACCTGGATGAGGGGATAGAATGCACCTTCAGCAAGTTTGCTGATGATACGAAATTGGGAGGGGTGACTGACACACAGGAAGGCTGTGCTGCCATCCAACGAGATCTGGACAGGCTGGAGAGCTGGGCAAAGGGGAACCTCATGAAGTTCAAGAAGGACAAGTGTAGAGTCCTGCATCTGGAGAGAAATTCTCTAAGGTCCCTTCCAGCCAATGCCATTCTATGATTCTATGAATGATGTTGTCCTGCAGACCCTCTATGATTCTATGAATAACACCAGGCACCAGTACAGATTAGGGGATACCCTGCTGGAAAGCAGCCCCGTGGACAAAGACCTTGGAGTCCTCGTGGACAGTCAGTTGTCCATGGGACAGCAATGTGCCCTTGTGGCCGAGAGGGCCATTGGGATCCTGGGGTGCATTAAGAAAAGTGTGTCCAGCAGGTCTAGGGAGGTTCTTCTCCCCCTCTACTCTGCCCTGGTAAGACCACACCTGGAATACTGTGTCCAGTTTTGGGCTCCCCAATTCAAGAGAGACAGGGACCTACTGGAGAGAGTCCAACGGAGAGCTACGAGGATGATTAAGGGACTTGAACATCTCTCCTAGGAAGAGAGACGGAGAGAACTGGGGCTGTTTAGCCTTGAAAGGAGACGGCTGAGAGGGGACCTTATTAACGTATACAAATATCTGAGAGATGGGTGTCAAAAGGAAGGAGACAATCTCTTCTCAGTGGTGCCCAGTACTAGGACAAGGAATAATGGGCTTAAGTTAGGACATAGGAAGTTCCACCTCAACATGAGGAGAAACTTCTTTACTGTGAGGGCAGTACTACTGCCATGTGATCTTGCATGGTGAAAGCATGTTACCTGTATCCAGAGCTTCCATCAGAAGCATAACCTCAGCTTTCAAAATAAGGGATATACTTGGGGTTTTTTATATATATTGTGGAAATTAAAGTAAATTAGGCCGTGTTGAAGTGTTGGTTTTGGCAAGTTGCTGTAACTCTTTGTCCATCATATTTAGACTTAAATGTAACTGGAAAATCTTACTAAATCTATAACAAGGCTATTTTTAGAGCTTTTTTATGTAATATTGACAACATTTCACAGCATCTGGCAACGCTGGCCTTTCTGATTATGTAGAACCTTGCTGAATGGGAATTTTTGTATCATTTAAGAGCAATCATTGCACTGCCTGGATTCTACATCTTCTCTTCAGAAGCAGGGATGATGACAGGTGATGTCTCAAAAGATAAGTAATCTTCCACTACATACCCTCTGTCTACAGTAAGTTCTCTCGATGTTGTACATGAGGTTCACCACGAAAATTCATCATGGCATGCTACCTACTTTATTTATCCCTTCCACTTAATACAGCTACTAAAAATAGCTGTTCGTAGATGAGTGAGTCTTTTCCTCTCACATGTGTCAGTCTGCAGGATCTAATTCTGTAACTAATTTTACAAAACTGAAGACTCATAAGATGAATGGGCTGCATTCACCTACTAACAAAACATGAAATTGTATCCTCTAGGAATATTTTAATGATTTATAAAAACCTTAGGATAGATGTCAGTTAAAAGGAAAAAGAAAGGGGAGGGATTCCATCCAGCCTTTCACACTTACTTCTTCACTGTGTCTCCCTTGTATTGCCTCTATTCTCAGATAAGCTTTCTGTCACCTAATTAATTTTGCCATTTTGTATATCTTTTTTTTTTTTTGCCTCTTCTTTTCTTTTGCCTATTCTAGGTTACAATTCTGCTATGTGAGAGAAAATTTCTACTTTTTCCCAGGCATTTCCTGTATTTTTATTATTAATGAGAACGAGATTGGAACCAAGTTCAGCATCAACCAATGGCTGATTAGTGGTCTTAGTATTTGTGATAAGAACGGGCAGATAACCGTCCAATTTTGAAGGCAAGGGGAATAAATATAGAATTTTGTGCACACTGTGGGCTTTTTCTTGATACTTTGACAAAGCAGATGACTGAATGTAACCTAGTTTCTCACCACTGGAATGGTTTCCCTTACATTGTGACGGCAGACTGCATTGACAGGAGACCACAGAAAAGCTCACAAAACCTGAGCTTGTGGTCTAACATTGACAATAAATCTCCTGTGCGCTAAGACAGAAATGTTGGGCCAGATGATTGCAGTTTGCTGGGCAAATCTGCACAGGGACAAGTACAGAGGGAAGAATAATTCTTTCACTCAATTCTTCCTCTCAGTGCTCAGGGGCATGTTGTAAAATACAAGAAGTGATGAAAAACAGCAACTGCAAAAATACAAAGCAGGCACAGCCCTTCTTCGGAGGTAGTGCTGAGCAGGCCAGCAGGGTTGCAGAAGGAGGTGGGCTTGGCACAAGTACAAACAGAGTACACTTATGACAGTCACAAGGTCATGCAAATATCACCCAAATACCTACGAATATTTGAGCTGCAGCTGCTGCCAGAAAAGAAAGTTTATAAAATTTTTATAATTCAACAGGTAGAGTTATAATTCAACAGGTGGAATTATGTTTTTGTACATAGAATAGTATGACTCCTCCCATAGAGGTTCTTGTTCTAAAGTGAAGTTTAT
The DNA here is from genome assembly GCF_000703405.1 of Apaloderma vittatum. Classification (NCBI taxonomy): domain Eukaryota; kingdom Metazoa; phylum Chordata; class Aves; order Trogoniformes; family Trogonidae; genus Apaloderma; species Apaloderma vittatum. The sequence goes on along the minus strand of NW_009723624.1, from coordinate 7,263 downwards.
TTATCGTGGAATAGAAGCGTCCACAACAGGACTTTTACATTCATAAATACATCACTAGATCTTACTGGTTCATTCTTCAGTGTAGGCAAATCCTAAAACTATTACTTGATAAAAAAACTTAAAGGAAGAACAGGAATAGTATTGATTCTGGGATATCCTGGGGATATTACCCTTGTACACAGAATCTACTGCTGACTCAGGACAAATCCAGACCATTACACAAAACACTTGTCAGCAATGAAGCACCATGTTTAGCAATTGAGGAAAGATAAGTGAGGCAACAGAAAAGAATCCAAAAAAGCAACAAAGATGGTAGACACATGGTTGTGTGTTTCACAAACACTGAGCTCTCTTAAAATAACACGGAAGGAAGAGAGAAAGAAAGAAAAGGCAGAAAATTATATATCAGCAGTACTATTTCTAAAAATAATGGTTTTCAAACTTTTCCATAAGGCATTAACAGCTCTTTAAGGGATAATCTTTATTGCTTTGTAATGTACAAAGCAATAAACAGCTGCTGAGATTGATTAATAGCCAAAGCAAAGTTGAGGCATGTAATCAATCTAAAAAGCCATTTATTGTGAGTATACTACAAAGCAATAGAGATTATTGCTGTTGCACAACAAACCATAACAGAGAAAACACACAGACACACAGACACATACACACAGAGCGAAAACAGTTGTTTTCTTTTCAGGGCTCACAGTGCTATGCTGCTTTTTTTCCTGAACTTTCAAATGGCAACCTCTTTGACTAAGGCAAGTGGTGCGCCTTACAGCAAGTGATCTGCTGGATAAAGTAATATTCTAAGAACTTTGCTGTTACCTGAAGGAGAAAAAATATTTGTCTTTTTTAGCTTTTAAACTAGACATACAAAATTTTACCATGTATTCATCTTGTCCTTGGAAGTGATGCTGCTATTCATATTATCAAGAAAACCAAAGAAGCTCACCTATTGAAAAATTATCTAAATGGTGCTAATGCAGAGCTCATTTAGGAATGAAGGCTGTTTACTATTGGGTTTTTTTATGAATGGCTACTAAATAACCTCAAAGTTTTTCACAGGAATACTGAATGGGACAACTGGGCCTGAGCTCCAGCTATTTTGGGCAACTACCTCACCTCATTCTTTTTATCCCACTTTAATACAGCACTTAATATAATTTGGTTTTTGCTTCCTCCAGTCTTCCTGGGAGGCTGTTTCAGAATCTTACCTCTCCAGTGATTTTATCTGCATTTGGAAATTTCCAGGTCAGATAATGCCCATTTGTTCCTGAATCAGCATTGTCTTTTAGCATAAATTGCTCTTTATCTTCCTTAAAGAGATGATGTGGAGAGTCTCTCACCCTTGACTTTGGCAGAATATGAAGCTGTGCTGTTGTAGCCTTAAGCTACAATTGGCTTGTCCCTTGATCAGTCTCGCCATCCTTCTCTGCACCCATCCCCATCTCAATCCCTCTCTCCTGAACACGGATGCTCTGGATGTCACGGACCTCCAGAGGGACTCTCGGCACTGCCTCCTCCAGTCACGCTCACTCACACTGTAAACTGGAAATGCCTCACCCGGTAAACCCAAGGATCAAATTTTCACATCCCCTTTACATTTGAAGCCAGTGGTTAAATTGCACTTCCAGGCTAAACTTGAATATTTTTGTTTCGGAACTGATGACCTTGCAACTTATGACAGAAGCTTGTATTAGTTCACAAAGGCACAAGTTTTCAATTTGCACTGTTAAGTTTCATTCCATTTCTCAAGGTTATTCAGATCTTCCTGTACCATATTACCATCCCCTTCCATATTAATGATGTCTCCCACTTTCAAGTCATCAGCAAATTTCATTAACACACCCCATTTTCTTATTTTAAGGTAATGAATAAAAATACGACTGAAGATGTATTCTTGAGAACTCGAGTAGTAAAATGCCATTCAAAGCCAGGTATTACAACAGTAGGAACGTAGTTCTTCAGTTTCACACTTGCAGAAAATACAGTTCAGCTCAGTGAAAATTAATTTCAGATCCTAGTGGATATAAACTGTCCAAACTCTTGTCTTTAAAAATCTGGACTATTTCATATCTATAAACTTACCAAAAATTTAATAACACCTACTTAAAATATTGGAATAAATATTTTCATAATTCCATGTACATACCTCTTTACAGCTACAAAAATTTGGAGTGTGAGAACTATACTCATGTTTTAGTGGTCACTTTGTTTCTCACTTTGATTGTTTCTAAGCATTTGGCTTAGCAGTTAAAATACTTGTTTTAAAGTTATTTTTACCCTCGTAGTCAATTTTACCCTCTAGTCACTCTTATATTTAATTTCTTTTCACTTTCATACTAGTCCAGCAAATCACAGCTTCCCTGGAGAAGATGATGCCCATGCTTGACATCATATACTCTGGACCTTCCTGTTCTCTGCGTGTCTCAAAGTTTAAACTTCCGCATTTTCCCACTTTAGGCAGCCATATCATTATTCTCTCAGGAAACATGGGGCCTAGATTCACAACCTTTTTAGCCCTTCCCTACTTTTTATCTTTTTTTCCAGGTGGAGTGTTCAGTGTCAGCAAAATCAATGAAAAACTTTCAATAATTACCAGTGATACTGGTTTTTTTTCCCTGTTAGTATTTTATTTGCAAAATGATTGTCACTGTGGTACATGATCTTTTGTCAAAAATTTTTTTAAAAGTTTCACAGCAGACAAACCATAAGCTTGTACCCGTCTCAGCTCTGTCTAATGCTACATTTGTGTTGCAGATCAGTCTGAGAAAAGTGAAAGAGATCTTGTTGTTTTTTTTCCTGCAGAGTGTAGTCAGCCTCTTATTTTCATTTAGCAGAGAACGGCATCCTGGAAGCTGGGCTGGCTGCATCGGCACAGTACTGCAAAGAAGAGGAGACTGCAGGTGGCAAGGTGAGAGTAAGCAAAATGAGATGGACAGTTGTATTCCAGCCTAGTGAAAAGTGTTGTGAAACACCAGAGTAGCTGGACCTACGGAGAAGTCCTTTGCAGATCAACCACTGAATATCAGGAGTTCATGCTAGCAGAGTTTCTGCTAGTAAAACATGCTGGCCTAAAACAAGGCCAGCAACAGGATCGTACAGAAGAGAAGACACTGGTTACAACATACATACGTTGGCCTGGATGTTGGTGAGGAGAAGGGCAGCTGGGCCCTTCCTTCACCTCCTCGCTGCTGCCACTGTTCGCACAACCACCAGGGCACCCACTCATGAGGTGCCCCAAGGCTGTGTACGCCACTGCTGCTGCTGGCCTTGTTTGAACTACTAAGTGTTACTGGCAGAAGTTGTGCCCACATGTGCTACTGACACAGCTGTTTTGGCAGGATGTGTCCATGTTCAGTTGTTTTTTTAAAGATTCAGTGTGTCCTCAGACCATTGGGCTTTTATCAGCAAAAGAAGACTGGCATCATGGGAGACTAACCCAGAATACCTTGTGCCATATTTAGTACATTGCCTTTTGGTAAATTTTTGCAGCTTTATTGGGGAACTGCTGTTATATATTGCGAAGTACAGTATCACATCATACAATCTATGTAAATATTGATTCATATTTTAAAAAATTCTTCTGCCTTGTGCGATAACCTATTTTTATGTGTTGTTTCTCCATATTGGAGATTCCTCACTACCAGAAACCCAGACTGTATCAAACAGCAGAGCTCTTTTGTTCATTTAGGGCAGATGAAAGGATTTTTTTTATATTGAAAGAGCAGCCTAAAATACTGGATACTGTGGACAAGTAGAACATAAAGACAATGAATGGTAGTATTTGCTAAACTAAAGAACAAATTGTAGGTTTGAATCATACTGTGAACAGTGGATGTGAGAAAATTTCAGGGTTGGATGTCAAGTTTCTGTTATCCTCATAGCACATTCACCCTGAGTTAAGAGCTACTCGAAGACGAGACAGTGGTGAAATAAGTGGTGCCAGCTTTCTGGAAAGCTGTGCTGATCTGGGCATTTTGACATTGTTTGGGGTGCTCAGTCTCCAATGAGCTACATAAAATTAAGTATTTCCTGCTGCGTGATTTTTTTATGCTGGGTGATGTACTGGAAATAAGAGATGAACCTGATACAATGGGCTTTGCTATCTGTGGGGGAACAGTAAATAAAGTTTATGTTCAATTTGGTGCCATCTTGTTTTGAACACATAAAATAAAAGCAGTGCTTCTCTGAGGTGATCTCTATAGATAGTATTTTTACATCAATATTGTGTGGTAGAAAGCCCATGCTTTCCTCCTCATCTATCCTGTTGTCATTAGTAGAGATACAAAACAACTCTGGCACCAGAGACAAAGCAGCTCTAGTAGGAACGTGTTTGTAAAAACAAAACCCCTGTAACTAGAACAAAATAACAGAAATATCCACCAAACCACAAAACTCTAATTTAGCAGTTTCCTGCAAAAAAACCCATGAAGGGTCTCACAGGGTCCCTTCATTTGCTGAGCAGAGTTTCATCCCGTTTCCTGAATTCAGCACAAAATCAGGTGGCAGGGCTTTTTACCCCTGACATTTCCAGATATCAGACCAAGTGCATTCCTTAGATAGCATTCATACATGCAGAATATATAGATGGGTGGAAAATACATAGATCCTAAGAGACCATATGCATGTACAGAACCTGGTGAACCTCTGCATAACCACATGTGTCACATGAGTTCCCAAACAATGAATTTGTCTATCTGACAGCTTAGAATCATAGAATGGCCTAGGCTGGAAGGGACCTTAGAGGTAATTTAATCCAACCTCCCTGTCATGGGCAGGGACGCCTCTCAACTTACGGACATGTAGCACCTGTGGTCTGCAGGCAGCCTGTGCACAGGCAGTAAGTGCAATGTGTTCATGTGTTCTGGACGTGTCTAATTTATCACATACTCACAGGTATTCTGCTTAGCACCTGCACAGAAGGTCTGGCATGACTGTGCATGTGCTGTGCTGTACATGGACTGAGACTGTTGCCTCGGGTTTCCTGGATAAAAAACGGGAAATCCAATTTCTATAGAACTATTTTCTGAAAGTATATACTCACTCATTTGTTTCTGCTGCCACTAAAACCAATCTAAAGTAATTTGGGTTTGCTCCAAGGGTACTGTCTGTCATTGGTTTAAAGCAAGTGTGTTCTCTAAATGATGAACATGCTCACTCACTGCTTTGAAACGTCTTTGCTTCTGCTCTGTGAAAGTTTTACGTTTGACCTTTTGGACTTTTGCCATATACTGACATTTCAATACTCTTAATATACTTTTAATATTCCTTCCCACCAGCAGCTGATAGATGCACTTTGAAAGGAGAATGTGTCAGGAGGAAAGGCAAAGAATGTTGATGTAGAAACCTTGTGAAAGTAAGATCACCGTGTTAATACATCAGCCCTATTACAGTGAATTCCCATCCTCAATTAGCTGTGTGTTCAGTGAGCTCCCTAAGGGGTTCTGTAACTCAATAGCTTTGACTCTGTCCATGCATCTGTTCCCAAAAATCTCTTCCAATTCAGCCAGTTCTTCGTATCCTTCACCGCAGGCTTATGTGAATGATAAGACCAGTATCCCAACTCAATATTATGTCCGTAACACATGCACAACTATCACAAGGTGTGCACTGTGCTGGTCACAAAAAGAACGCCTTGGACCACTAAATTTAAAGTTGTGTCTTGTGAGAAAACAAACCGCCCTTTCTTCTTCTTCTTCACCAGGCACTGGCTTTTAGCTTGTCTTTTAGGCTTTACATTGGATTATGGCCTCCATTATTTTCACATTTTTCTTCCATCTTTATTTAGCCTTGGTAAAAAGGCTGTTTCCCCAAGAATCTCTTCTTGCTCTGGCTGTAGAAATTTGGGTCTTAAGCTGAGTAGCAGCACCAAATCCTGTCTATTTAGTCAGGTCAAAAGGCAGCCTAGAAGAAAAGCAGGCATTTCATTAACACACCAGGGATTTGCAGTCAACTGCCAGCAGAATTAACAGGAAATCAGTGAAAGCAGTCATTGATGTAGGGACAACTGCATACTGGATGTGCAGCTGGTAGATCACTCACAATGCTTACAAGAAGTCCTTGCACACTGTGTGTTAGCACAAACGTACCAACTAAAGGGTATTTCTCTTGGGAAGGTAGTGTAACTTCTCTGTGAAATTGCAGGGTTTTATTGACAAGACTGAACAGTGAACATGGAGGGAATTAAGTGCTGGTCAGGGTGAGGGTAAGGTATAGCGTTTGCAGGATGCTCAGTTACCAAATCACACTGAGCAATGAAAGCTAGAGAGTGATCACGATAATTTCCAAAATCTTAAATTTCAGCCAGATCTGAATAAAATTTTAAGGAATCAAAAATCCTCCAAACATCCATCACAGGATATTTAAGGTTGGAAGGCACCTCTGGAGATCATCTAGTCCAAGCCCCTTGCTCAAAGCAGTCAAGTAGAACAGGCCACTTGGGGACTTTTTTTCAATCAGATTTTTAATACCTCCAGAGATGAACCTCTATGAGCAACCTGTTCCAGTGTATGATCATCCTCACTGCCGAAATTTGTTCTTATGTGCCTGTATTTCAATTTGTGCCTACTGCCTCTTGTCCTTTCACTAGGCACCACCAAGAAGTCTAGCTCCATCTTCTTTGTACCCTTCCTTCAGATATTTATACAAGCTGGTAACATTCAACCCAGAGTTTTCTCTTCTCCAGGCTAAACAGTCCCAGCTCTCTCAGCCTTTCTTTGTAGGAAAGATGCTCCAGAGCCATAGTCATCTTAGTATTGTACTGGAGAGCCCATGATGGGATTCAGCACTCTAGTTGTGGCCTCATCAGTGCTGTGCAGAACCAAAGGATCACCTCCCTCCACTTACTAGCAATGCTCTTTCTAGCGCAGCCCAGGAGGCTGTTGGCTGCCTTTGCAGCAAGGGCACGTTGCCGGCTCATGTTCACCTCGGTGTCAGCCAGAATCCACAGGTCTATTTCTGCTGAGCTCCCTTCCATCCAGCTGTCCTGCAGCATATATTGCTACATGGGGTTATTCCTCCCCAGGTGCAGGTCTTTATATTTCCCATTGCTGAATGTCTTGAGATCCCTCTTGGCCCAGTTCCCCATCCTTCCAAGGTACCTCTGAATGGCAGCACAACCATGTGGTGTGCCAGCCACTCCACACAGTTTTGCACTCTCAGCAAACTTGCTGAGAGTGCACACCGCTGCTGATCAGCCTCCAGCTGCATTTTGTGCTGCTGATCTCAACTGTCCTGGGTTTGAGCTAAAACTCAGTTCTA
>NW_009723623.1:0-13575 GCF_000703405.1 Apaloderma vittatum | reverse complement strand
CGTTTGGCTTGGGCCCCGCGGGCTGGCCTGTGCCCCTGGGCTGCGCCGCCGTGTCGCTGACCTGAGGAGGCGTCCGAGGAGGAGGGTTCCGGTCGGGGAGGGAGGGTGAATCTTCCCGTCACTGCAGCCCGGATTCACGGCTTACACGCAGAGTAACCAGGCGGGTGTCGCTTGGGTGTCCTGAGTCTCGGCCCTGAAAAAAACTCCGTGCGTGAGATCAAACCCGATCTACGTGGCACAGAGGCAGGCCCGCCAAGCTGGCTGCCGCTGTGTCTGTCACCTCCAGATCCACAGTTCACCAGTGAGACGGAAATATTGCCATGGGAGCAAAAAGCCTAACTGCTGTAATTGAGTAGCATCCAGAATTATGGACCCTACAGAAATTCCTTAAGATGTCTCCGGTTCAGTTGTCTTTCACACTTTAATGATACCCTTTTCCTGTTGTACAGTGACCTATTGTTCTTAATTGTCTACCCATGCGTCAAAAGCAAGTGGAATTCACATCACAAGTTCTGTATAGAGCCTGAATTTTGCAGTGCCTGTTGCAAGCTGTGAGAAGTGCTTATTGCCTCTCTTCTGTTAGATAAAGTAATCCACTTGGAAAAACAAAATATTACTATTCCTGAGAAAAAAACAAAACTGTGGTGAGGCTTTGTCGATTCACCATGAGAAGGGATGTGCTGGATCAGACCAGAGTTCTTGCTCCATCAATAGTGATTGCTATGGGGAGTGCTCCTAGTTTCTCTCTTTTTTTTCCATAGAATTATAGAATCATTTAGGTTGGAAAAGACCCTTAAGACCATTAGGTCCAACTGCAAACCTCACACTGACAAGTCCAGCACCAAACTGTGTCCCTAAGCACCACATCTGTACATCTTTTAAATAACTCCCAGCATGGCGACTCAACCACTTCCGTGAGCAGCCTGTTCCAATGCTTGATAACTCTTCCAGTGACAAATTTGTTCCTAATATCCAATCTAAACTTCCCCTGGTGCAACTTGAGGCTGTTTCCTTTCATTTGTTGTTCTCTTGATTTCTCCACATTTATTTCCCAATCTTCATCTATTTGGGAAGGAAGAGAAGTATATTGGGAGCATGTCTCCTTTGGGAAGGAGGAGAGGTTTATTTAAGGGTGAGCATCTAGATGAAGATGCAGCATTAATAATAGTCACCAAAAAAGGGAGGTAAATCAGACAAGCGTGAATGCTCTCCAGCTCTCTGGGAAGTTGTAGCCGAGGAACACCCTGTACTAGAGATGGTATCATTGAGTTTAATAGTCCTTGGTGGATTAATCTTAGTAAATTTGTACGGTCACAGTGTGAACCTATGAGGGATGCGACTGTTCACCTCCCAGAAGCCATGAGTGTGCATACAACATTAACTCTAAGGAAGAAAAAGACACAACCGTCATCTGCAGCTTTATACAAATAACTAAAGTATACACAGTATAGTAGACAACAGCCGTTGTGGTTTCTTTCTACTTGCGAGTCTAACCAACTTCTTCATTGAAACCTTAGGTGCCCTATTTTCCACCCAGTGTATCCCATTCCTCTTTTTTGTTTTTAACTATTGATAATGGGGCACTGGAAGAATGCTCAGGACATCTGGTCTGCAGCTACAAAGAGAGAGATTACTGCTTTTATGACCAGACACTACACAGAGCCTATGAACACACAGGGACTTCTAACCCTCCCACAGTAATTACAGCTGTACGTGCTCAGTGCAAGTCCTTACTGGAACCTGTTAAACTCTCTGCCATAGAGATAGGTCAACATTAAACAAATCAGCGTATGATCCATAGCCTTCCTCTACTCCTCCCAAAGTTATTTTCGCCTATCTAGTTCAACCCGGTTTCTACCACCCAGTTGCATGTTGTTGAGAGACATGATATGATTCTCTTTCCATAGGTTTTAGTTGCATAACAAAGAACACAGCAGTAATTATCTTTTCAGATGAAATACTATTTCAAACAACCTGTTGGCAAAACTGCTTTCAATCACTTGAACAAACAAGTGGCTACCCTTTACCATGTACCCGGGTTGATCATTCATGGCAGCAGAGAGCAGAGCATGAACCCCTGGCATCATACATTTAATTTCAACATTGTTCTCAAAGACACAGAAAGGACTCCTGCCTCAGTACTAAATGAGCTTGGCAAGCAAAAGGTGAGATATTGAAGGAATGATCTAGAGAAAAAAAACCTCTGCAGGAGCAGTTTGCCTGCATATGAGATGAGCAGAATCTTTTAAGTCCAAGGAAGAGTATGTGCTAGTAGTCCAGGTAAGACACTCAGCATGTCAAGCAACATCTTCTCATGTAGCACCATTAGCAAGTTCACCAAATTATGAACTTTATGGTATTGCAGAAGATTTCTTTCCTAGCAGAGTTATCGAAGTTAAAAGTCTTACTCCTTCATTTTGCTGCTCCTTTTGTCAGCCTCTGCCAGGAGGTGCCTGTCTTAATCTCTTTGATGTTTGAGGAGAATATTGTTTCTCCTATGCCTGAAAAGTATGTAGTAAAGCATAGACATAACTTTATATAAATGAAATTCTAATCACGACTGCGTATTTTTGTTTGTTTTATTTTTTTCCTACTCTTATCCTAAGATGACTTAGAAAAGTTTATCAGTAGGAATCGTTTTAAGCTGGTACATAAGTTGACACCATCTTTCTTTTGTGTTTGAAGGCAGATAATATAAAGCAACCTGAAAGTGCAAAAGGGATTCACCTTGAACCAAACCAAGATTGTTTTGACAGTCATTCTTTTGTCCAAAGCTCAAGGTTGGCATGTGAAGCTACTGAAGCAGCTTCAGCAAGAATTATCAGATACCCACTGACAATATCAGCATATGATTTTTTTCCCCCCTGTAGTTTTACTTTCAGCTTTTTTTCTATTTAACAATTGGTTGTTTACAGTCACTTCAGCTTCACTTTGCTGCCTGATACATTTGCTTTGTTCTCACTGTCCTTGCTCTTCTTTTTTTCTCTTCATACCTCTTTCTCATCAGTTCTTCCCTTTCTTTTGTCACTTCAGACTAGGTTGTTAGCAAATGCCACACACAGATTTAACAGCAGTTTTATGAACCATTGTAAAAGAAGTTCTCCCCAGTTCATTCCCTTCTCTCTGTTCCTGCTCTGACGCTGTAAAATTGTAGGAGGCAGTCTTACAGTGTCTCCAATGCCAAGTCCTGGTTGGGACCTCTCAGCACCATTTTAATGCATAATAAGAATGGGTCCAATTTAAGTTGTTGACTAGATATCAGCTAAATGAAGTAACAGTATTTTTCCTTTACCAATCTCAAGATTTTCTGACCTATAACCTCTCTTCAGGTGAAGCCATAAGAAATGTTGCTATATTCAGTACCTCTGTTTAGTTTTTGGTGAGACCTCTACCACATCTGAATTTGCTTCACCTGTTTTTTTGTGGAAGAACTCAAGTACTTTATAATAAGAAGGTCATCAATGAAATTATAAATATTTTGTTATATTAGTTTTTCAAAATCAATTATTTATAAACCTAAAGCATAAAAATGTAGGCAGCAGAGGAAGTGGTTTTCTCTCCCAGACTTGCATTTGTTTTGCAGCACAGCATATGAAGATTGGGACAAAAATTATTTATTCCATCTACTCAGTGATTATTTCTTTTTAACAAACAGTTGTTTGCACAGCAGTTGTCTAAAGGGTGCTAAGAAACTAATTCTTTTTTTACATTAATTTTAAAACTAGACCACAGCTACCTCAAAGCTAGAGTACTCTGTATAACTTCACTGCAAAATGATGAAAGACAGTAGAAGATGGAGCCAGAAATGTCTGGATCAAGGCCACTGATATAGCATACATCAGAATCGACTTGCGTTGTGCTGGTGCATATATGAGTATTGCTGTTGCATGCTGTACAAAATATATCAAATGTATTAAGTGATCATTTATTTCTCTGTTTTTTATTAGTAGCGTCATTGTGCAGTCTAGAGGCCAATCAAGAGTAGGGTCCCATTATGCTAAGCACTGTACAAACATAAGACGTGCTGTACGTTGTGCAGTGAAAAACAGTCCAAATATAGCTCGGTTAACTGCAAATGAAGTATGTCTGGAGCCAGTGACGGTGTAGCTACGCCCAGACTAATTTTGTAGGGCATATTAGTTTAAGCACCAAGCTCCCAGCTCCTTCTGGAATTCACATTAATTTCAAACTGCTGCAGAGCACTTGGAGTAAGTCACTGCTCTTTTTCTATACTTTATCATCCGAGGACTTGTTTGCAAATGCTTGTAAGTTCTTTGCCTCAGAACGTAACCAGAGTAACTGCATCCTCCACAGGAGAAAGGGATTTGTGCACAAGCAAGTTTTAAGAACTGCCTGCAAAATTTGTTACCTCAGTTAAAAGTAATTCATGTCCCTAAAGTAACAGTAGTTATTTTTTCTTGTTAGTCATCCGAATCTGGACTGTCTCTTTTACATATATCCAGTATTATGCTTTAAATATTACTACAACTGTTTTATGTTCAACTGACTGTTCAGATTAAATCATGAGTTGTAGTCACAGGCTCTGCACTTTCCCTGACAATAATCACTTCTGTCATATGCTGCATGAATTGCTATTGACTAATTTTGTAGTTTTATACATATCTGGAAATGTTGCCCAGGCTTGTTCATTTATTACTGCCACTGTAAGGACAATCAAACAGAAGGAACTTCAGTTTGGAATAAGTAATGTGATAAAGCGTGACCTAATTCAGCCTGCAATAACATAATGCTTAGAAGAGTAACTACAACGTAGTAACACCACCAGTGCTAAAACTTTTGTTCTTTCCTTACTGTTAACTTAAGCAGTTTAACTCTTACTGTGGCAATGTGGACCTAGATGGCTGGCAAAAATCAACAAGTATGGCAGTACCTTCATTCCTCTGCCTGCACCCTTAATAACAGCCCCAGAAGTGGCTCAAGAATCACTATTTTAGCATTATTTTACTACGGGTTTTCCAGTGCACTAGATAAGCATCAGAGGTGATTGAATAGCATCAGAAGATAGTGGAGAGAATGTGAGTCCATAGTCACATCACATCTCAGAAGAAAATCTAGTCTTTCACTCCAGTAATCATAGATGTAAGACTGCTCTTAGCAGCTATTCTCTTAGATTTGGATTTAGCTTCTCAGGACTAAGGAAGAGGATCTGCTCGTTGATACCTGCAAGAAACTTCCATCACTGCAATCTCTGTATGATTTTTACACATGTATACACAATACTGTATAAAACATAATAAATCCACAAGAAAAGCCTGACTTTATAGGCAAAAATATTTCTATAAAACTTTCAAATAATTTTTAGTAATTATCAAGTCACAGAAAGAGGACAACTGTTTAGCTGATCCATTAACAGAATGAAGAACTAAACTATTAATACTATTTTAATTTTAGAGCAGACAAACCCAAAGACCAAGGAGAAAACAAAGGCAAAAAAACCCTGAATATGGCAAGGGAAAGAAATAGCCAAGACAAAAGACTTCATGATTGCAAAGAAAACAAAAAAAATTCTTCAATACTAACAGAACATTACTTGAGCAGTTTTCAGAACCGAAGAGGCTAATTAGCTAGTGTGAGAAGAGCTATTAAAAAGCCTACAGATTTTTTCTGTGGAATGTTTCATTTTCTAAATTCAATTTATTTTTTTCTTACACACAATTTTCGGAGCAATTATCTTTTCAAGCTCCATACTGACACTGGTAATATTCTTGATTTTTAATTAGGTTAAATGAGAAACTCCTTCATCTGGCCTGCACACACACATCATGTTCCCACTGGTCATTAAGGCAGAAAAAGTATGAAGACTGAAATAGTGAACTACTTCTAAAGTATAGCCCAAAGTTCAAAGAAGCAGCATGAACTCTAGTCTTATAGCAGTAATCACATTCTGCATGTTGACAGAACTGGAAGAAAACGCAACCAACGTGATGTGTTAATGTTTTGCCCAAATAGATTTTTTTCACTTATTGAGTGCAGGTAATCTTTAGCCACGGTTCCAGATCATCAGCTTGTACGTGCACCCGTAACCTCTATGTGAAGGACTTTGATTCAGAGGGCAGGATCTCAGCCAGACTAGCTCTGCAGCCCTTTAGCACATTCAGGAGCTTAAGCCAGTCTCCTTATCTAATACATGGTAAGACTGATGCCTACAATCCTCCAGGACCAAGACTGAAGTGCTTTGTTTCTGTTAGACAACATCAGTTGGGACGTTGCTGTTTTAAAATTCATAACAGATTTTGTTTGGCTTTGCCACATCTAATGCCATTTCATATGTGATTGCAATTTGGAGAAAACCGTGGAGTGTAAACATGTGGAGGTGGGCATGAGCACCCTGCAGGAGAGCTGCTAGCCTCAAAGGGAGGAATCCCCACAAGAGCTAGATGCTCAGAGAGGGATTACACTACTTCAGTGTTACTCTTCCTTTCCATTGTTCTGTCCGGTGGAAACTATCCTTCAGAGTCATAATTTGGCTCTTAAATATGCCTGAACTGGATTTGGCAAGAGGAACTCCAGTCTTAAATCTAAAAGCAATGACATCTCTTAGGTGACAGTTTATGAGAACTGTGAGTCAGATCATCTAACTTACTATAGTGAGACCTTAACGTAACTCACAGGTTAGCCAGGGTTAGAAGAGAGGACTTCTAAGAGCTGTTCCCAGGCTGCTAAATACAGACACAGTAACTGACAGCTACTGGCTTCAGCATTTCAAGGACTATCATGCTTTTCTCCCTAAACTTCTGAACATGACAGTTATTCTATCAAAGGTGCTAAATGCTAGCACACACACACATATACACGTGTGTGTGTCAGTGTATGTGTATATGCTTTACAGTAATATACACTCTTACACCTTCCACTCTTATTAAGGTACCTTAATCTTAATAGTACCCATTCCAAACAGTCTATGAGACACTCTAGGTCTGTCCTTCCCTTGTCCCAAATCACACGGTAATCAAAAAATTGTAAGACTCTCAGTAAGACTTTGCATATGACTTGACTCATAAAGCTTGGCAATATAATAATATACTCACCCATTCAAGCTGAGTCAAAAACCATGTGATAATATGTTAAGACTGCCAGGGATTTGCAAAGCTCTGGAAGTCCCCAAGATGAACATCAACTTTTTAGTTGTGAAATGTCTGTAAAATACACATGTAATTTAGAACTCAAAGCAGTTAATCTTATTCTTTTTGTTTCAATTTACAAAGGCATTTTATAGACCATTCTAGTCTACTCTGACAAAAGTTTATTTGATGTCTAATATACAAACTTAGCTTTACTGGTAAAAGCAAGCTTGTATTAAACTGCCCAGAAAACAAATTAAGTGCATTTCAAGACTTTGTGCATATTCCTGAAAATGTACATTAGTACATTCAAGAACCATGTTCAGCAATATAAATTAAAACATCCTGAGTTTAATAATTCAATATTTTAATTGAACCTTGTGGTAGGGTTATATCCTGTAGTGAAGAAAGATGTGCTACTTTTTTTTAATCATTTCTCCATCTTTTAGTCAAAATACAAGAAAATGTGAAATAAAGATTAATATTTTGACATTCACATTCTGTCACCTATTCTTCAGAGAACATACCAACATTTTACAAGTACATTTTACAAGTAGTCATTAGAGCTACAGGAGTGAATTAAGGCCTGGGTGTCTAAATTCTATTTGCATCTTTCACTGCATCTTCTGCGAGCAAGATCCACAGCAGAAAAGGCCTCCTCAGACTCCTCAGCCACAAAGATCACTGGGTTACAATTAGCACATCATTTGGAGGAGTACTTCAATATACTAAAAAGTGCAATTAGGACCAGGCTCAGTTGTTTTACATTTTAGTTCTCTACTGTGTCAGATAGTGTTGCACTTCATTTTTCCCTTTCAAGCTTTAGTCCTACTATATTATGCTGCTTATTTATTGAAATGATGTTTTCAGTCTATTCCTGTCAGAAGTCTTTGACATACTCCAGGTGAGCAGTAGCACAATAAGAGTGAAATATTTTTACGGCAATATTCAGAGACGTTAGAGCTATAGGCTGTATTATGAACTGCAGGAATTAGCATTGTTCCTCAAAGTAAATGGACCTCCACTAATGCTAGGTTTTCCTGAAATCGCTCTTGGATCAAGCTCCAAATTTTCCTTTTGTAAAAAGTTCAACCACTTGATGAAGTTCCGCTTGTCTGCAAACAGACAGCTGGCTTTTTTTTTCCCCACTGGAAAAACAACGTGATAATGGCTAGTAGACTAAGGCTTTTGTTTGTTTTCTACAAAACAGCTGCTTCTAATCTACCTTGGACGGAGGATGTCAGCAAACAAACAAGAGGACAATGAGATCCTGAAGGGCAGATTTCCAGCATCAGAAAACCCACTAGTCATGGTTTCAGATGCAATCTGATGCAATAGCAATGTAGTTCACTGCAGTCATTTATTATATTGTCCTTTAGCTCCAAATGTGCAGAATAGTTTTCTACCAAGCCTGCATAATTGCATTGCAGAAGATATCTAGGACTCATGGAAATGCTGGCAGCTGGGATCATTTTCTTCTGAACTAGCATGTGAGGCTCTTAAAATTCAGAAAGGCATTTTGTTATTTTTCACAGTGTTCCAATTTTACTTGTTTATTCATGACTGTCCAGGGCAAAAGAGTAAAGACGGAGGCTCTGTCAGTAATAAACCCTCCATCACTATCTGCAGCCCTGTCCCTGATGACTGGTCTGTGCCACAGAAACTCAGCTAGCTGACACTGCAGCACTGTCTCTCGTTTCATTGCTCTGCGTGCCCTTCTCCGCCTTCGTATTCATCACAGATCTAGAGCTGGAAGGATAAAAATTGAGGGGAAGCCAGTATTTCCTCATACTTAATCTGTGTGTCCAGAGACAGTATACACTCTGGCCATGCTGTTAATCTCTAAATCCCCTAAACAGATAAAGCTTTCTAGAGAAGCTGCTGTAGACACCGAGGAGAAGATAAAACTCACTGGGTTGCTTCCTTGGAAGACTTCAACTTCCCAGCCTGAATGAGGACATAAAGTGCAGGAACAAATCCCTGTCTTGGTCTGGCAATTTCTTCCTGTAGGAGGAGATAAAACCTGCGGAAAATAGAGGCAGAACTATAAAACTTCATTCCAACAGTCTGAGACATCAAGAAACCTATCAAGACAACATCCAACTCAGCTGCTGTTTGCAGCAAACACGCTGGCTTCTCCTGGCCAGGCTTGGTACAGACATGGTGCTTGTTGCTTTAAGGACTGAGGTGTCCTTGACAAAGCAAAGGTCACTGAATGCTCCCCATACTGCAGCGATTTTTCTGTGAACTACAGCTCTGCTCATTAGTTCCTCATTTCTTGCTCTTCTAACCAGCACAACAGAGAAGTGGAACATACTACATATATTTCAGTTTGCCACCTACTTGAACTACCCACTAAATAGACCAAGATTCAGGTATCACTTTCAGTACAGGCAGTTCTGCGTAGAGTAGTCCAGCCTAGCTGTAAGGTCTACTTAGCTCTGCAACAGTTTGTGACATTTAGGCTTTGCCAGAAAAGAAAAAAGGAAGGCCAATAATAATACAAGGTTGGAGTGCTGCTGACAGGACTTCCGTGGGAGCTGGCACAAGATGTCACTAAATCAAGAGATAACTTTTTGACTGCTGCAGTTATCCTCTGTGACATTGAGAAAAAAATGAAGCCTTTCTTAGTTTTCAGGGTAAAGAATGAGGTAAGGCCCCTTTGCCCTGCATTTCCATTTAAACTGTATGAATGCACAGTGCCCATTGCTCAAGGATTCTGATTTCAAGTATGCTATAATGTGTACAGTAAATTGAATTAAAGAACAGCTGCTGTAAAAGACAAGTACATTCATGAAATGTACGTCTGAAAATTCAGCAGGCTCTTGGTGTAACTCACTAGTAGAAAGCCTATTCACTTGCTTTCGTTTCAGAAAAATAAGGACAGTGCAAAACCAAAAGACATGTCCATGAAGTAAAAATGCACTGAGTAGAGATGCAAATATCTTGCAGTAAGATAAGGCCTCTGATCCATTTTACTGCAGCCATTAAGTTTCATTTCTTGAGAAATGAAACCCCATGTATAGCTGTGCACCAAACACCTGGAAATCACTTGAGTGAAGTTCACAGCTTCTGGTACAAATTGCTCGCAAATTAGGTTTCATTGGAGTTTCAGGATCCTCCCCCCTTCCCCTTTATTCTCCTCCCTCCAGGAAACCCCCCAGCCTACACAAGGAACATACAAATATTTCTGATATACATACATATATGTGCATAGTTTATATATGAAAAGAGAAAGTACTTTAAGCTACAGTGTATTAAAAAGTGAATAAATTTTAACAATAGATGCACATACAGTCTTCATTCTGTCTTTACATTGTATTCTCCAAATAATAAATGGGTATTTATTCTTCTACTGTTCTTCTTAGGTGACTAGCAGATAATATTCCTAGTGTCAAATGGTTTATGTTTTAGACCTGTTGCTAATCTGTTCAAAAGACTGCTTGGAAGCTATATGTCTGGGGTAGAAACCCCTTGACTAATAATTATAATTAAGTAATGAAGATTATGTCACTATATCTGGTGATCAGGCAGGTAAGGGAATACGTGAAGACACAGAATATATAAAGATGAGCTAGTCTAGAAGATATGCATCCCATAGTCTTCAGGGTATCCACTAATAAAATTACCGACTGACTTGTAATTATAATTTGTAAGCTAAGGGACAACCAGAATCACATCTAAGTAACTGGAAATGAAAAGATGAACTGATTAATTTTTTTGTTATATATAAAGAAATACTAGTAATTACAATTTGCTAAACATATCTTGAACTATAGTAAATTAAGGTAATAAATAAGAAAATCTATATGTATCTACACCAGTGAGGACTAATAACAAGTCAAAAGATGCAGATGCAAAAGTATATGACACTTTGGTATTTGAGTTCATAATTTGATCAGATAGCTGTTAGATACAGCTGTAAAATGTTTTAGGACTTCAGGAATCATTGAGAGAGGAGTAATTCATAGTCAACAGCAACAGCAGTTTAAGATTCCTCTCCAGTGAGACAGTACAATGATAAACAGTAAAATCCAAACTTGCCTACTTAAATATGGAGAAAGCCTTCAGTATTTAAAAAGTAATAATAAAATTATTCCAAATTTGATAGAAATTTTCAAGAAAACTTTCCAATTAGCTGAAAATAGAATGGCTGGAATTCTACATGAATTTGAAGTCAACAGCAAAATACCCATGAACTCCTGTGGGAGCAGACAATGTTTTATGCTATTTTATTCAACATATATTTTTACACTGTATTTATTACTGTGGTGTCAAAGTATCTTGCAGAGGATTCGGGAGACAACTGCCGTCTGCTACATGTGGTCACTCAGCTGTTTCCTTGGAGCAGAAGGGAATGTGTGCTGGGTTGTGCGCATTGCTCCTGACGTGAGATGGAAAGGTCCTCCACAGGTAACTCCAGTGCTTCTTTATCAAAAACTGCAATGCATGTGGATGCAGAAGGTGAAGTATATCTGGAATCAGGCACGTATGCCATGTGGCTACCACATGGATTCGGCCGCTGTGAGGAGCTCTGTACCGATGCCAATGTACAGAGGCTGCCCAGAGAAAGGTCTGAGCCCCTAGCCATACCTCTCCACCAGCTCGACTCTGCGTCGGCTTATACCAAGGTCTGAGCAGTGCTAGCAACGAGCAGCTGCAAGGAGAAGGGAATTTACAGTTGCATTTTACTTTCATAGCATTACGCTGCCCGTCTTTCATCTCCTGCGTTGTCTGACCTATATTTCATCCTCTCCAAAGTAGCTCAATGGTAAGAATCTTCCGCTTTGTACATTTTTAATTCAGAAGAGTAGCTTGTACTGATTATAGTACAGAACCTCTGAGTTCTACCACAAGTGGAATGACTGTCTACATTTATTTAGCTTGCTCAGCAAATACTCCTTTAAGAGTAATTACTGACAAATTTAAAAAGTCAAGTTAACTTTTGCACAAATACACAGCATCTTAACCAAAAAAATGCTGCTCAAAACAAGGCATCATCAAAGACTAGTAAATCGAAAAATTTAAAACACCTATTAGATAACCCATTTACCATTTGATCTACTGTCATAATGCTTAAAAAACCCCAAACAAACCCCAAATGCTGCTGTTGCTGCTCATTGGTGAAATTCAGAAGACAGAATTTCAGCAATCAGGTGATACAAAATCATAGAAATAAAAAAAGAAAATGCCCATTTCTTAATTTCAGCAGACTCTAAGGGTATTCAGATGAAAAACTTTGAAACTATGTCTTCCTAGTAGATACTCAGTTTAAATCAGTTTTAGAGATTATATTGCTAGCTCTGCAAAACACCAAAATAACAGATCTGTCATTTTATAACTTCCTCCTAAAACAGTAATAGGTTAAATGTTACCAGTTTAAAATAACAACAAAAAGTTTGTGAGTATAGGTCATCAGTATTATTACCAAGTAAGACTTCTATTTCATTTCTCTTGTTGAAGTTTTCCCATATTCTGATCAGCAGAATTCCGTTTCCTTCCCTAAGGAGACTTCACATTCACACTTGTTTTGAACTTTGAGGTAGTTTCTCTTAAGTGATCCAATTTTGCTTTTTTTAAAATCTAGATCTATACATCTTTTGCATAAACTTAAGTAACCTCCACTGCTATTTTTTGTATCCTGGGGAATTCAGAGCTGTTAGTAGTGGTGGTACATACCAAAACTGCAGGTCTGACATTGGAACACACATTTCTTCCCAGACTTAGTGTTCATGTTCCTTTTTTAATCCACATGTCAAAAAAGTCTCTCATTTCATTTTGAGTGGACATGTTGTGTAATGTGAACACAAACATTTATTAAGAAATTCAACAAACACATCAGCTGGAACAGGCAGAGTCATACTTTTCTTATGCTTTCTGCAGGTACTAGCTAGAACATGCACAAAAAGAAACAAATATTCCCAATACTGATGACCCAACTATTGGATGAGGGAAAGGCTGTGGATAGTGTCTACCTAGACTTTTGAAAAGCCTTTGACACTGTTCCCCACAGAATTCTCTTGAAAAAACTGGCTGCTAATGGCTTGGATGAGCATGTTTTCTGCTGCATAAAGCATTGGCTGGATGGACGAGCCCAAAGAGTGGTGGTCAATGGAGTTAAATCCAGCTGGCAGCCGGTCACAAGTGGTGTTCTGCAGGGCTCAGTGTTGGGACCATTTCTGTTTAATCTTTATTGATGATCTTGATAAGGACATAGAATGTATCATCAGTAAGTTTGCAGATGACACCAAGTTAGGTGGGAGTGTTGATCTGCACGAGGATAGGGAGGCCCTGCAGAGAGACTTGGACAGATTGGATCAATGGGCCAGTGTTACTGGTGTGAGCTTCAACACGGCCAAGTACCAGGTCCTGCACTTGGGCCACAACAGCTCCATGCAATGCTATAGGCTTGGGGGAGTGTGGCTGGAAAACTGTCTGGCAGAAAGGAACCTGAGGATTCTCATTGACAAGAGGCTGAATATGAGCCAGCAGT
>NW_009723622.1:0-8133 GCF_000703405.1 Apaloderma vittatum | reverse complement strand
CAACACGCCTGATGCTTCAGGCACTTGGGCCGGACCAGCGGAGCTACCGGTCACCTACAAGCGAAACCCAGCCCAGCTGGGGCCTGGGGCACTGCCACTAGCGTCAGCTGCGGCCTCCAGTTGCCAGGGGAGGTCGCCCAGCCAAAGGGCAAGAGGCTGGCCAGGCAAGGGCTTTGAGGCCGAGCGGTCAGTCAGGGCTGAGTCTGGCCTGGGCCTGGTTTAAGCCGGCTGCTGATGCCACATGCTGAGAACTGGCAAAGTTACCTTTCTCCAGGAGCCAGAGAGGGATGCTCAGGGTACGGTCAATGCTTCCTTTACAGCCCGTGATTCATGTCCCTCCAGGGGCTGGAATGTCAGGCAGAGCCGAGTTTGGCTGCAGAGAGCAAAGCAAGAGCTGTGTCCCGGGGGAGCCGTCCCTGGGAAGCAGCCCCGCTGCTGGCAGAGGGTCTCAGCCCCAAGGGCTGGGGAGCTGCCTCTCTGCTGCGTGGCCCCTGGGGAGACAGGCACTGGGGCCCAGTTACCCACTGCAGGCACAAACAGCAACCACAGAGACCTGAGGGGAGCCCTGAGGGCACTGATGTGTCTTAATAGGCTCCACCTGGGTCCCCCTACACCGTGGCCGTGGGAGTCTATTTCAGGCCAGGCCAGGGCCCAGGCTGTCCCTGTGCTGGGTTGTTGGTGGGGCTGTCTCCAGCCTTGTCTCTTGGCTGGACCCCGTGGTGCTGTGCTGCAGCTCTGGGTGGTCCCCCTGCAACTGGCTTGTCCCTTGCAGTGCAGGACCCTTTCACCAGACCCATATCGCACATTCAGCCTTTTGGGGTTGCCCCCCTCAGTGATGGACCAGCCTGCACAGGCCACCCTTGACACCCAGCTGGTCCTTGTCCCTGTGAGAGCCCTGTGGGGCTCCCTGGCTGGGTGCTCTTTCTGGCCAGCCTGTGTGCCACTGATGTCTGCATGGTCTGAATCCCTGCTGCCTTGTTGGGGCTTCTCTGCTGCTATTTCTCTGTTCTTTTGGCTCTGAAATCTCTGCCCTAATTATACCTGCTGCAATATGAACCTTCTACCAGTGGGGAAGGGATAAAAATAATGTTGTTGTCCTCCTCCTCTTGTGCACGGACCTGAGGGCTATTTAGGAATCAGTCCTCCTGCAAAGCAGCACTTTCATGTTTGGGCTCTGCAGGCCTTGGTACAAGCCAGCGATGGGTCAGGCTGTAGTGTGTGGAATGGGAGCTAGTACTTTCGTTGCCCAGTCTTACCTTGTAGTAACAATTTCTTGGGAAATGTCCTGGCATTCCATTGTGCATTAAAGCCAGGCTTTATTCCAGTTGCTCTTAGGAGTGATTTACGTGTGCCAAGTGCTCCGCATCGCAGGGCACTTTAAAGAATCTCTGTTACTCACACGTATCACTCCATCAGTCGTCAAGCTGTGCAGGGCTTGATTTAAAGAGTGTTTTCAGTGCATCAACAAACCCAGAAGGGCAATGCAAACTACCTTGCTAGAGGAAAATGTCATGGGCTTGATTCTGCTGCTGGGCTGAGATAGGAGAGCAGGACAGACGTTAGCTGTGCTGCCCAGTGATGACTTGGAGGATGTTTAGATACCTTTGGGTAGACCTGTGCACGATGGATAACATGAGGGAAGGGCTTCTGCAGCTTCAGAGGGACAGCAGAGAAGAAGGATTAAGAAGGTCTTTCCCCTCTGCTAACCTATCATGTAATCACCAAAGACTCAGTTCTTAGACTCAAAAGGCTGTTTCTTTTCCTGCAGTAAAGACATCTGAAAATTAAATGTGTTTGTTCTGCAAGAGTCCTGAGGGAAATAGTGAAGGCTCTGTGCCTAGTGACTGTGCCTGCACCATGTAAGCTACTCCACTCTTTAAAATCTCATTGAGATAATAGCTCCAGTGTCACAGTAGTGATAACTCCTCTGCTGACAGGCTGTAGGCTAGAGCAGTAGCTCAGATTTAACTACTGGAATTAGTTTTTTGCTGAGATCCACTGGTCATGCCCCAGGCTACGTCCCTGTGTCTTTCTGCCATTTGGCTGACTTGCTGCCCTACTCCTGCCAATGCTCTGACTGTAGGAATGGAGCCCTTTTTGCTCTTGAAATAGCTGAGACCTGTTGCAAACCCCGTTAAAAAACGATGCGGCTTTCTTTTTTTTCTTTTTCTTTTTGGATTGCAGTCGGTTTGGCTCAAGCCCTCAGCAGCATTGCTCCTGCTCCATGTGAAACTGGAAGCAACCTTGCGTAAATAGGCCAGGCTAATCATAAATGCTTGAAGGACAAGACCAAGATGGTAAGGGACTAAAAAACCGACCAGTCATTACTGTAAAAAGCTTTATGCAAAATTATCCAAACCACCTCAGGCTCAGATTGGCTTGGATGAAATAGATGTCCAATTTCTGTGTCTATCCAGGCTTTATGCTACAATTCAGGAACGAGTGCCAAATCTCAGGTCTGAGAGGGGCTTTTGGCTTGCAGCAAAACCCAGCTCAGCTTGATGCATAGGCATGCCAAGAGCTGCCCAGAGCACAAGGTGCCCTGTGGCCTCCCTTGCTAATTCCTGAGTCCCGGAGAGCCGAGCCTGATGCTAAGGCAGAGGTGGAAGTGGCTGTAGAGCAGGGCTGCTTGGCCAGAAGACAAATGATCCTTCACAGCAGCAGATCTTGCCCTCCCTGCTGCCGGTCCCTCTGACTTTCCATCCCGCTGTTCCTTTGCCCCTTGCCGAGTCCCTCGCCGCTGTGGCACGAGTTGCCCAGCCCCCTCCTAGTGCTGATGGAGCCTGATGTTGCCCATGCTTCTGCGAGAGGTTCTAAGTTAGTTCTAAGTTAGTTCCAAACTTGTGCTGAATGCACCTAAAATAAAGCAAAGTCATCAGAAGCTGCATGCCACTTCCTGAAAGCAGCTGCTCCTTGTCTCCTTCAGAGATGGGAGACGCTGCCAAAGCAGCAGCAGGGTGACTTGCACAGCCGTTCCTGTGTTGGTGTTGGTCTGTAGAAGATCGTGAACATGCTAAAATGCCAAAAATCTGGTAATGGGGGACCACCCTGAATTTCCATAACAGCTTTGAATGAACTCTTGTCTCTCTAAAAGCTTTCTCAAAACTCGGACGGTCTTTCAGTTGTCAGGTACGTGTCGAATGTTTATGAAGAGATCTTTAACAATCTGCATGGAAGAGATTCAGGGTCATGTAAAAGCATTTAGCATAAAACCTTGGGAAAGGAATTCATTAGAGTGCCAGAGAGTGATGTAATTTTCCTGATATTAAATTAAGGCTTGATGAATAGGCCCAGCCTTTTTCTGTGTGCTCTTATTTGATTTGGGGGTTTGTTGTGTTGTGTTTTTTTGGTTGAGGGGGGGGACAGAATAATCCTCCTGTGTTTGTGGAGGTGTAATCATGCTTATTGCATTTACTGCCTATTTTCCAAGTTGGGCTGATCTTCACCATGTCTTTCGTGATGTAGCGCCTGCAGCATTTTACAATGTGCTGACCAGAGTTCAGCCCTCATGAAATGAATTGCGACTTTGCAGAAAATGCAGCCAAGTGGTGCTGGGTCTGACATGGCTCCTCTGCCTGTAGAGCCAGTTGTTCTGAGACTGAGGAACTATGAGAAACCTGAAAAACCTTCCTTCTCCTCCATATGTGGGAGGGTGTTACCACGGTGAACTCTTAGTAGGCAGAGCTCTCGGCGTTTAGCCTGTGAAGGGTAAAATTTTCCAAAACATAAGGAAAAATCAATGTAATGGTTCTTCCCCTTGTTCTTGCAGGCACCTGCAAGCGACTGAATGCAGGGAAGCCGTATTAAAAGTGGTGGCAGAAAGAGAGATATAGCTGCTAACAAGGTGCGCAGTACTAGCACCACTGTGGTCTAACTGGCTGTAGCTGTAGAGGCAAGTGTCCTCATTGGAGATTATTTCTTCCCTCCTCCTGGACTGCTGTTTAGACACAGCTGGATTTGGCGTGTATCCCATGTACAATAGAGCACTTGCTTGTGAGAACCATTCCAATTAACAGGACGGAGCTGTTCCATGCAAGAAAGGGCTGGAGAATTGTGCTCTCTGTATGTTAAATTAGAGTGGACATGAAATAGTTGAGCAAACTCTCCGAAAGGCTGAAACTGTAGCAGAGATATCTTCTTCAGGAGCCTGTTCCAAAGCTCATGGAAGCCAACTGAGGTGGTTTCAGTGACTTGTGTGACCTCTGGATCACACTTCATATTCTGTGCTAAAGCTGGCATATTTTTTAATTTTATTTAGTTGTTGTCTTGGTTTAGTTGTGGCTTTGTTTCTGTCCAAGAGCAACTGTCCTATTTCTGAAAAAGACAACTATTGCCATCAGAAACATGCTAATGGTAACTGGGGATTCTGTATTAAATAAGGCCTAATTAATGAGCCTAATTTGATGGCACAAAGGGAACATCAGAGTTGTGGCTTTGTTTCTGTCCAAGAGCAACTGTTCTCTTTCTGAAAAAGACAACTGTTGCCATTAGAAATGTGCTAATGGTACCTGGCGATTCTCTATTAAATCATCATGTTCTTCATCGAGGTCTGCCATGGGCCTTTGGAGTATTAAATAAGGCCTAATTATGAGCCTAATTTGATGCCACAAAGGGAACATTAGACCTCTTTACTCTGAAACAAGTTATATGTTAACGAGTCCCCAGAGCTGTTGGAATTTGGGTTCCAATTAATGTAACCACATGTACGGTTTAGCCATATGCATATACTTAAGCAGTATTCACGACTTGTGAATCTTGTTACCTTTAATTGTCTGTTATGGCAAGACGTTGGCACTCCGAAACGTGATTTGCTCTGTGAGAGCGCTTCAGTGCCATTTGTTCTCCTGGACCTACACATTTCTGCGTTTCCCCCTGCAGCAAAGCTCTGAGGCCAACACTAGGATTCAGGCATGTCCAGGCTGAGGCTGGAGCAGCAGTGCAACAAGAACATCGCATTGTACAGCAACTCTAACAACAGGCCTGACTTGCTTGTCCCTGGAGTTGGATGTTTCCAGATGTGGAAGGAAGGGAGAGTAAGAGAGGGCTAGAATAAAACCAAACCTAAATACCTCCCTGAAACACTGGTCTTCAAACACATAAGTCACCACTAGCACTTCCATCCTTAGAGATTCTCTTCTTAACCTCAATACTGGCTGATTAGCTACTTCTTGCTGGTGCCTTTGCGAAAGCTCCCTGGTTCTGGAGAGGCACATCTGGGCTGTGTGGTACCCCACAGGGAAGGAGAAGAGCACTGAGGAGGCTCTGTTTTCCTTCTGCATTGGCCAGTGATCACAGCTTTGGGAATATAGATGGGTACCTGAGTTGAGACCCTGATAAGACAGACTTGTCTTTTTATACCTCCCCTAGATGTGCCTCAGCTGGTCAGCCACCATACTCCCATTAGAGTATTTCTCTGTCTGAATGTTAGAAACACCATGACCACAATAAAGGTGTACCTTCTCTTTCAAATTCTCTTCACATCTTCCAGGCAAGAATGTAAGGGTTTCCAAGCAGTAGCTTTCCCTCTGTCCCTGGAATGTAACTGCAGGATGTCTTTATTTATCGTATATAATAATATATAATATAGTATCGCATATTACCTGCCTTTGAGACTCCTGCTGTGCCTTCAGGCTCCCAGGACATAAGGTATTCTTACAGCCTTTGTGTCTTTGGAGAGGTAAAGTAGCTCACAAGTCCTGTGACACACTGGTTGCTGCAAGGGTTTTGCTTCAAAGCCTGTCATTCCCGTCTATGTCTTCTTTTGCTGTTTGGTTTGGAATGGACGCTCTCAGGCTGTCAGGCTGGAAGGCTGCCCACAAGGCTGTGACATACATGAGGTGATCTTTTAGCAGTCAGTCCACGTAGCTGCGGCCCTGTGTCCAGGATGACTTTGGCTTTCCTGAAGCTGGGTGTTGGGTAAGCAGACACGTGTCAGTACGTTCAACTTGTTCAGATGTCTGGACTGGTCTTTCTGGAAAGAAACTGCAAACAGGACTTACTGTGGTGCTGGTCGTCTGCAACCACAAATGTTATGAAAGCAAAGCTGACAAACTGGGAGAGAATGCAGCAGAGAGCAGCAAAAAGAATAAAAGCTTTCATGATTAAAACCAGTAGACCTGAGGTAAGGAGAGCTGAGAGTTTCCCCTGTTGATAGTAAGCCAAAAGCAAGACATACCTGTTTGTAAATATGTATTAGTAGGTAAAGGAAAGTTATAAAAATAAAGAGACTTGTTCAATGTAATGCTAATTTTGCCACCCTTCAATTGTCAGTGTATTTTGGGTTTTTTAAGAGAACAACACCCGTTGCCTGTCTTTAAGCTCGAAGCGAGCAAGCTAATCCCTCTGGGCTCTTGAAGTGTTAGGGGCAAAGGGTCCCTGCAGGGGGAGAGCTGAAGCTCCTGAATGATTCCGGTGCCGCTCAGTCTCTCAGAGCAACCTGTCCCACTGAAGGGGCAGGTGGCAACCCGTTTGCTAAGCTTGGAGCTGAGAGTTGAATATTATTTAGGTGATGCATGTTGAAAGTTAGGTGATGCACACACAGCTCTCCTCTCTTTTCAGGTAGCTTGGTATGCAGTCAGCTCCCGCTTGCTTCACTGCAAGAGATCAGAGCTTCTCCGGTTTGGGAAACAGCAGAGACGGAGCAGCTTGACTGGCCAGCATTGAAGGTTGCTCTCCTGGGGGCTTTGAAGTCCTGCAGAGGATTCAGCCTCAAAAGGGGAAGGCTAAATTCACTTTTGGAATCACACACATCTTGAAAAGTGTGGTTTATTTGCTACTGATGCCTCTACACAGCCAGTTTCCTTCCACTTTTCCTCCTGGAGGCACTGCGAGCTTAGTTGTGCTTCTAAAGCAATTTTTTCTTCCTTCATTGATCTCATCTTCTAGGAGTGATCAACCCAGAAGTCAGCTGGACCTGTCCTAGCTGCCCACTGCTCTTTCCACGGCATCATGAAGTGTTTGGTATGTGCATGCCTTCAACATACATCTTCAGCATTAAAAATAAAGCTAAGTAGGCTGCAGAGTTTTGAAAAGGCTGTCCTGCTGGAGCTTGAATTTATAAATTTCCTGCATTTATTTTTTCCATTTTGGTAGGGTTGGGTGAAAGCAGTGCCCTGGCTGGAGCAGCAGAAAGGTGGCTTGTACGTGTGTCTTTGTGTATGCATGTTTCTGTGTTTGCATAACTGAAAAAAATCCTACACCCAACAGTGAGCGTGGGGACAGTCTGCTGAGTGAGGTGGTGACAGCACCATCACTGGAGATCCTCGCCTGCAAGGTTTGGTCTGGGTTTAATGTGGTGCTTGGTCTGGGTTTAATATGATGCTTGTTCTGCAAGACTGTGGAACAAAGAACTGCCCTGGGGTTTCCTCCTAGGTCTAACACCTCTGTGGAAGGCTTTCTGGAAAGTGGATTAAATGGCCAACAACCCCATGTGCTCACGGTGTCACTGAAAGTACCGGACAGCATTTGGCTTCACTGAAAAAGCTACGGGGAAAGCTGCGTGCCCTAGAATTGCAGGGTTATGAATGACAGCAATTGCTCGTTCCCCTGAATCCTAAAACATCTCCCTGTTGAAAAATCCTTCCTTATACCCACAATCCATATGATATCTACCGGCTAGCTGTGTCTCCCGTCACATCACTGCCCATAAGCTTTTTCCCACTAAGGAAGGAGAAAGTGTGGGCGGTCTGACTGACATCATTCTGTTCTGATGACAAGTAGAGTACAAAACAAATCCTGTGGATCCAGTGAAATGCAGACTGAGGCAGTGTGCAGGAAAAGAACTTCAATGTCGAGCTAGCTGTTCCACATACCTATTCATAAAATTAAAATCTATGCATACTGAAAAATTATTAATGAACAATAAGTTGAAGAATATTTTTCAAATGGCATTATTAATGCATTTTAAAAGAAGAGTAAGATGTGTTGTGACTTCTTTGGGGAATACCCTGTTTGGCTGGAAAATGTATCGCCTGTGAAAGGGAGAAAGCAAATCCTCTCGGACTATTGTGCCCTACTTGGCACAGGCATGCAGTATATATAGTATCAGCAAAATAAAAAGACTTGTGGCAAGGAGGTAATTTGCTGATCAGAAGGCTGAGGCCCCTCTGCTAGGAGGACAGGCTGAGAGAGTTG
>NW_009723621.1:0-14775 GCF_000703405.1 Apaloderma vittatum | reverse complement strand
TGAGCAGAGCTCAGCCCGGGCTCAGGAAGGGCTCACGGATCCCGACCAGCCAGACGAGGTTAATAGGTTAGCTGGCTCTAAAAAAATCCCCGGAGCCTTTGCCAAAAAGTTAGGTGGAGCAGCTGATTTTTGCATCTGTGCAGCCCGGGGAGGCTGTGAGGCATGCAGTGCCTCCCGCTGCCCCTAGGCTGTTGCTACACACCCCTCGGGGGCGGGACAGGACATCTTGGGGCTGAAGAGACACCAGGGCTTGGCATCGGTGGCAGCAGCCAGTCTTCACGCTGAGCACTGGACCACAGGTGGCCTCAGGTTAAGGTCCAGGAGGAGAGAGAGTGTTTATAATACATTTTTTAGTAAAGCTGTAATACATTGACCAAGGGCATGATGCTCTTTTCAGCCCTAATCCACTACAAGTGAGAAATTTCCTGTAGCCTCCAAAGTGCTTGAGGATACTGGTTTGCATAGAGACGTGCAGACAACTGCAACAACTGCCGGTGTTGCTTGTAATAAGAACACACAAAAACACATCCTGGCCACGGCACATGGCTTGCTCTGTCCTCCCAGAGAATGGGGAACCCAAGCCATGCTCTGCCCTGTCATGGTGGTCCTGACAGTGAGCAGGTGGGCAGGATGGTGAGAGGGAATGGGCTGGTTTCTCCCAGAGAACCATGAGGAATGAGGCTGAATGCAACTCTAGAGATCGATACAGAGCAGGATCCTCTTTATCTGAATCAGCCCTGGTGGGTATCTTTATAAACACCAAAGGATGAGGGTTCCCAGTTCCCATGGGTGGTCAGCTCTAGAACATCTCTGAGCCAGGAGAAAGCATTTCCTTGGGTCTAATCTGAATCACACCATTCTGTGGCTAAAAATTTGCACATGCTTACAAGAGTGCAAGAGGGCTTGTTTGCGAAGAGGATGTACGAATTCTTTACCTCCTCCTCTTGCTCACTTGCCTTTGACATGTAAAATTGATGGAGTCCAGGAGAGTAGTCAAGCAAAAATGTGCAAGTATTTCTGTTCAGCTTTTATGTGTTGTCAGAGATAGGGCACTGCTCTGGCTTGGCCTGGTACAACCTTTCCTGTTGAAATCTTCCCTGCTTCCCTATAAACCCATGGCTTCCTGTCCCATCACAAGAGCTTCTTCAAAGTTCCGTGTAACACTTTGCTTTCACCCCTAGGAACTGCCAGCGTGGTTGTGGGCCACCCCCTGGACACAATCAAGGTAAAACAATTTGAACCATTCTCTCTCATCACCACCCAAAACTTCACCGATGGGAAGGTGGCCTCTCTCTAGATGGTGCTTCAGAAGACCTTCACTTCCCCCATTACCCCAAGAGAATTTAGTCTGGATGGAAATGTTTTCATAGACTTTTCTTCCTTTCCAATGCTCTTTTTGAAAGAGAAACTACAAGAACTGGCTGACATGTTCAAGTTCCTCTGCTGAGGATTAATGCTGAACATTAAACCTGGCCTTACTTAATGTGTGATTTGCCAAACAGTTCTGCCAATGTTTTATTGAACTTTGCCACAGACAAGTATTCAAAGGGCAACGGTGGAACTATATCTGTTTTGCTGCAGGCACATTTTTACGTGTTTTCCTAGTGCTGACAATGCTGAAAGGGCAGTGTGCTGAAATTTTATCTCAGGGCTATGAGATGCAACATTTACTGTTCCTGCAAGACAGTTATTCCTCAGAGGGAAAGATTTAGAGATGTAAGAAAATATTTGCTGGCATGACGCGGACAAGCCCATGCACACACCAGTACAGCCTGTCCCAACCAATTCTGACCATCCCTACTGATGCAGAGATACGGAGGAATATCCTGCTCCTTTCTCTTTCTGTACAGCGCATCCCTTTCCAGCTTTCCTTGCTTCGACTGCTCTGCTCATCTGCTCTCACCTGGTTCAAATCTTCTTGCTGGCACCAGGCAGGGCTGTCAGATGTGGTCACCCCAAGGGCCAGTTTGCACCCTAGAGACCCTCAGAGGGCACTCTGGTTTCTATCAAACGCAGGCAGCTGTTTGTGTTTTTTTCCACAGCCTTGTAGTTTTCCATTTTCTTCCTCCATGTTGCATTCATTTCCCCAGAAAGTTTTTCAGTTTCTGGGTGTCACTTGAGAGCCCTATTGTACTAATTAAAACCTAATAGAAAGTTTCCTGAGGAACATCCACACTGACAGAGATGCCAGCAGGGATCTCAGGGCTCGGTGTTAACAGTTTAGCTCAGAGGGATATGTGTGTGAGCAGCAGCTTGGTGAGGACACTCGGTTGCCCTCAGTTACTGAAAGAATGTATTAACTTGAATGTCTGGTTTCTGTGTAAAAGAAAAAAACCCCAAGCCCAAGGAGGCAAAATGGAAATGTCTGGGCTAAGCATTGCGACAAAGCTGAGAGGGAGGGCAGAGCTGTGCACCACGGTCACCCGGTGCCGAGGGGCTGCCCGGGGTGCAGCCAACCTCCCCGCTGGTCCCCCCCAGCCCAGTCACCCCCAGGTGAGTCACAGCACCCGCGGCCCAGGCCTGCCTGCCTGGCACAACGTGTGCTGCATGAGCTATAGCTGGCATCTTCACGTACCAGTTTGTGTGTAAGGGCTCAGTAAATATTCTGCTTTTGCTGCCGCCTTCCCTGTGGTCTCCGACTGGGCCCAGGGCGATGCTCGGTGTGGGCAGGCAGCTGGATGGAGCAGCCCAAGGATGAGGGATGAACCCAGGTTTCAGTCCTTCCTACTCCCCATCCAGGGTTCCACAACAGCATCCTATCAGCCAGGCTTCTGCAGGGCTCTGGGCAGTATTCAGCCTGCTTTTTGGGCTCTAAAAGCTCTCCAAAAGTACAAACTCTGGAGGATATGCACTGCTTTGGACCTCAAATTCCCAAATAAAATTCCTGCTTCACCCTGGTGCAAGCCGGGCTGAGCCACTGGAGGCCACTGGGCGCTGTCCCTGCAGCCATGCTGATGGAGATGACCAGAAATGCTGTCCCCATTCCCTAAAAGCATCCCTGATGGAGCACATGTGAGGGTCTCCCTGTAAAATATGAGCTCTGGCCTCAGCTCAGCTGCTGAAGCCTCAGCTCTTGCGAAGAGAACAGAATTTCCATTTCTTTGCACAGCTCTAAGCCCTCAAAATGTATCCCTTATTAGGATATTTTTTTTGTGCAAACTTGTGAGCAGCTTGAATGAAAGATGATCTAAATAGATGTGAGGAGATATATATATATATGTATCTATGTAAGGAGGGAAAAGTATGTTGAATCATACAGGCTTTGTCATGACTTACACACCATTTCTTACAGCTGTTCTGGGTATTTTTTGAAAGGCATGTAACAATGGCTTTCCAGAAACAAAATGTCTTTGTTGGAAACGATGTAAAAATGTATTTTTGAGAGAAGCATGGAGAGTTTCTGAGACGGACCTGAATTATTTTGGCTTCATTTAGTATTTCTATGTCTTAAAATCCACCTTGGATCAGAAGAGCCCCGGAAGCCTCCGAGGGGAGCTCTCCACTCCATCCTTCAGCAACACAACCCAGCCTCCACTGAGCATCCCCAAACGGAGGAGACCACATCCCTCTCCACTTTCCACATAAATCAGGACCTTGCCAATGAGAGCATCGCACACCAGCAGTCTGCTTTGACGCTGTGCTGGGCCAGGGTAGCTGGTCTGGACTCAAGAACAATTTGACAGTCATCGATTCCAGATGTTACAGAAAGCTTCAAACCCCTGAGGTCCTGTTTAGCCCTGCTTCTGGCAAAGTTCAAGGGGGGTGGATGCATATATCTCTTATTTTATTGCTCTATTTTCTTTACAACTAAGGAAGGATTTGCTCTCAAAGCAAAGTACACATTGTTTACATAGCACGAGCTTTCACTGGGCTGGAAGCTTGGGATTTTAATTGCATTTTATGAATGTGTTTTGCAGACTCGTTTGCAAGCTGGACAAGGGTATGGAAATACACTCAACTGTGTTCTCACAGTGTACAGAAATGAGTCTGTAAGTACTTTATCTTATTTTCAATGTACTGGTAGAAAACGCAAATAGATGAATAAATACATAAAGCAATTACGCAAAATCACTGTTGACACCAGCGGTTATATGAAGACCAATAAAGCTGGTGCAATTGAGCCTGCAAATCCCTACAGCTTTCTCTAGCTAAATTCCAAGGTAACTCTCCTGGTTACTCCTATAAGGAAAAGACCCTGGCATGGTGAGATAAACAACAAGGCCCATGTCTCTGTGTGGGTCAGGGTGTTACATTTATGTGCTGGAGTTTTTGCTGCTCAGTCCCACCCTCTCTCCTAACTCCTGCTCCCTTCCCCGGGTAGGTGGCCGGCTTCTTCAAAGGCATGTCCTTCCCGCTGGCCAGCATCGCCGTCTACAGCTCCGTGGTGTTCGGGGTCTTCAGCAACACGCAACGGCTGCTCAGCCAGCTCCGCCACGGAGACCCATCTCGCACACCAGCGCTCGCCGACGTGGCTCTGGCCAGCGTGGTGGCAGGGTTTGTCTCCGTGGGCATCGGCACTCCTGTGGACCTGGTAAAGATAAGGCTACAGATGCAAACACAGCCATACATCAGAGGTAGGAAGCAAGAGTTTTTTGCCAGACTCTGAAGATGTCAAGGCTTTCAAAGATGCCGCTTGGCGTCAGATGTGGTTAAACCCATTAAAATTGGGCATGTAGCCTTAAACTCATTTGGAAATCTCCCATTGAGATGTATGCAATGCATCTAAGAAAAAAATCTCTCCTAAAGTGTCTCAACATCTTTCTTAAAGCTGTTTTTCTCACACTCTACATTGATCCCAGCAAAAGAAAATGAGTAACACTGATTTCTGTGCAGTGGGCTTTTGCGAATTCTGGGGCAATACGCCTATTATAATGGCTGTATCTTTTTTTTGCAGCAAACATTAAGCTAAAGCCCACAGTTCCTGGATTTCCTGTGTACCAAGGCCCAATTCACTGCTTTAGGACGGTCCTAGAGAAAGAGGGGATAGCAGGAATATACAGAGGTGCGGGAGCAATGCTTCTGAGGGATGTTCCTGGGTACTGCCTCTATTTCATCCCTTACACATGTTTCTGTGACTGGACTACTCCCGATGGATGCACTTCCCCTAATCCCTCCGCCATCTGGCTGGCAGGGGGAGTAGCAGGTAAGGACCTTTTTTTTTTTTTCCCCCAATACTGACAGAACAAGGACAGGAAGTTCCCAGGGCAGGCTTGGAGGTGGCTCAGGGGCCACCGCATCCTCTTGTTCACCAGGAGAGGACATAGGGCCGAATGACCTTCCTCCCCCAGGGCCACGTCCCCTGGCACTACGGCTCTGCTTTATGACTTGGCAAGCTTTCTGGAAGTCATCGTTATCAGACCTTCCTTGGGCTTAACGTCAGCGAGAAGGAACACAGCCAGTGCCTTCACCTCCCTGGATGTCTCCCAGCAGCCTCCCTGTTGCACTGCCAGGGACACACGGCAGCCAAGATGCCTCCAGAAGAGGACTTCAACCTGTTGGCTGCCCACTAGGAGGGTGTACGCTCTACCTGCAAACAGCAGAAGCAAAACTGACTGTTACTGAACTTATCCTGTGAACACCTGCCAGTAAGGCTGGCAGGTGTCCCCCCTTTCAGGCTTACATGCGTAAGGTCACCCCTACGCCCACTCCCCATTTCTTGGCCATTTCTAAATTGTAAACCCTTAGATGCAAGTCAGTCCTTAGCTCAGGTAATGATTACAAAATGCCCTGTCCGTTTCTCTTGCAAATAAACAGAGCCCTGGCCCGTCTGGACAGCTCCTCTTGCGTGCTCCAACCCTCAGATAGGTCCAGACAAACCCTTGTCTGTCCAGCTGGGCCATGACGATGCATTTCAGCTGCGTGGAGCCTAATCCTGGTTGCATGAGATGAACCTGCCTCTTATTTGCATTCTCAGCTCAAACTTTGCTTTTCGACAGTATTATCTGAGGACTCCAGTTTACCTGAAATCGCTCCAAGCGGCAGCTCCCTGCAGCTCGAGCTCTTCCCACAGCGTGTCCATGCCCTACCAGAAGGAAGGCAGAAGATGGATTTGCACCTGGGGGAGCACCTCTGGGGCTGCCTGCATTTGAGTACCAGCGTAACCTCCAAAAATCTCAATGCTTCTTCCACAGACAGGGAACTTTGCTGATGAAAATACCTCTCCTCTGCCTGAGCAGGGCGAATGCCCTGAAATGAAAATCTCATGAATATGATGTCGTAAATGAGGGGTGAATACCCGAGTTCGCTGACCTGCGGCCAAGGAAATATAAAGAAAATTGTTCAAATACTTCTGCATTTTTCTAGGAGCCATTTCCTGGGCAGCTGCTACTCCAATGGATGTTGTGAAAAGTCGGCTTCAGGCAGATGGAGTTTATTTTAAAAAGTACAAAGGGACCCTTGACTGTATCTTACAGAGCTACCAGAACGAGGGATTAAAAGTAAGTGATATCTGAAGTAAAATCTGGTATTAAGCATTTAATTTTCAATTGGAATTTACAATGGCTGTTACAAACCTACCTGCAGGGTTGAGAGATAGCTAAAGCCAGTTGCTGCTAAATTATAATAATGACAGTAGGTAATTGTAGTGCAGATTCTTCTAAAATCATAATTATGAGAGTAATAATGCGCTTTACAGCAATGAAAGAATGAGTGAGTGGGGATCACAGCCTGCTGGCATAATTAACTTACAATAACACTTCATGTCAGTGCATTTACTTGTGAATATGATTTCACTCATCGTAAATCAGAGGTAGAAAATCTTGCCTCTGTGATTGCTTCTACAAAATACAGAGGCCAAATGTTTCCCACTGACACCAAAGTCGAGGGGAACTGATTCCAGCGGCACCGTGCTGGCAGCCCTCTTGTGCTGTATTTGTTACTACTGCCCACCCTCTTTTTGCACCATGGTAGAGCTGATTGAAAATGTTCTTAAATCATAATTGCTTTGGTCTCAAACATGAAGAAGCACTGCGTGCCAGACAAAAACGACCTATCTCCTTCTTCTGACTTTGTCTGTTAGTCTAATAAGCGATGTTTGGGTTACTTGCAAACTTTGCCTCAGTTAAAAGTGAATGGCAGAGAACCAGGGTTTGCAGCTTTTTTACATGACCTGTGCACAGTTATGAGAAGCAAGGCCTTCTGATATTGAAATAAAACTGTATTTAAGTTGTCATCAAAACATCATGTGGGTCCCTAGCTCTCAGGTGTTAATTTTCGCATTCTGAGGGAAAAGTAACAAGTTAAAAAAAAACAAACCCAAACCACCTGTAAAATCACAAATCAATGTGATTTAAACATTTGCCAACAAGGCGCTATGTTGTGCCAGCTGTCACAGGAGCCTGCAGTCTGGTCTGTTGTGGTTTTTTTTTTTTTTCTGTTGATGAAGCAAGTCATAGTCGTATGAAGCAAAGACACCGGGAGAGATGCCAAAGACCCTGCTCGGACGGTCACAGGAGGGTCAGGCTGTCTGAGGTTCTATGCAGATTACCCGCTCTGCATGATCAGCATGGCACACGGTTTCATAGCCAAACATAGGCTGAAAAGGGAATTTTCCACGTGTTTTCCCTTCTCTCCCCATCCTCATCCACACCCCCTACACTCCTTGTCCTGCCTGAATACAAACAGGTCACTCAGGCAATTTGTTTGCGGATTTTTCTGTTACTATGCCTGGCACCTGCACCAAAGCCAGCAATACGATTGAGTAACAGTTGATAAGACCAGCTTTTTCTCTCATAAGGAAAATCTTTTTATATGCTGGGAGACACACAACTGATAAACGGCAAACTCAGGTCGAGATATTTTCATTCTGGGAAAAACAAACAGCATTTGTAGCCCTGAAAATAATGGCCTGATGTAGATTAAAAAAATGTAAGAATAGCCCTCTTCTTTCTCCATAATCAGGTGTGTTCATTCTGATGAGAAAAGTTTATGCCTCTGTGCTTTTCTTCATAAATCTTCATTGTTAGTTAACTTGTTAACTCATGTTGCTTTACGGATACTGCAAAAATCTGAATTTCCTACCAGAAAATTTTATCTTCCCTAAACAAAATTAAAACACTCCAATAAATCAAGTGGGAAATACTGGTTAGACACTTAAATCTATGAGCTTCTGGTCTCAGAGCTGAGATCTTACATGCTTTCTCCCAGTAGCCATGGGAGTGTTTTGCCTTTGTAAAGCCTGGAAGGGGTCTTGCTTTGCTGTTGGCACTTTTCATGTCTCTTTTGAACTTCTGGTATTCAGATTAGTGACCACGGTGATGAGCCTGGGTGGTTAACGGAGGGATTTTGTGAGAAACAGGACAGCAACCATCATTTTATGAATAGGCTCACCCCAGAATGAGTGGCTTGTGCAAACCCTTGCACATAAACGGGGTTTGTAGTGAGGGGGGAGTCAAAAGGAGACAAGCCAACACCGGGAGTGAGGAGAGACTTTCCAGAAAGCACTTCAGTGCTCAAGCACTTAAACGCTGCAGGTTCTTTCACTCTTGTAAGTGCCATCATCTTTTCAAACAATATCTGTTGAGCAGAATGAGGAAGCCTGTCTGTGGATATTAATGGAAGAAAATGCTGGGATACATATGGGCACCAAAGCTTGACCTTAGGAACCCACATGTGAAAATGTCAGCTTCTATTGAATATTTTTTCCAAAAGCCTTCAGTGAAAGCTAGTTCTCAGCACGGTACAGAGACAGTCTGATTTTCTGTTGAATGAAAAAATCCATTCTACACTCAAAGGTGAAACCTGCAGAATAGTCCGCATGGCACAGCGCCCGCGCTGGCTGGCCTGGCTCGCGGCCACGGCGCTCCCTCCCCGCTTCCCAAATGTCACCTGCGCCCACAGAGCCAGCCTCGGGAGCCTGAGCGTTTGCTGCGTAGAAGCAACGGCCGCCTCGTTGTACCCTGGGGTCTGCATGGTCCTCTCATGCCTCTGTATGCAAAGGGGAGGAGGGACTGCAGCTAGGTAGGACAACACTGGAAGATGTTTTAGGTTTCTTGCTTTCTGCTCTACACCAGTGGCACGAGGCTCTTTTTTTAATCCTTTACCTCTGGCAGCTCTTGCTGGCAGATTCAGATGGGGGTCCACAGGGAACACAGAGCACAGTGATACCAAACCAATGACTTTGGCCATTGTGTTTCCGTTCCTCAGCGCAGACTTTGGCAAAGAGCAGCAGTGAGAGGCATATCTTCTGAGCAAACCAAGATTTGGTTCCTCAGAATCCCACCATGACTTCACTCAATGTTTTCTTCTTCTTCAAACAGCCAGTATATTCCTATGCTCTAACCTTTCTCCATCCCCAACAGGTCTTTTTTAGAGGCATCACGGTCAATACAGTGCGAGGATTCCCAGTGAGTTCAGCCATGTTTCTTGGCTATGAACTTTCCCTCAAAGCAATGAAAAGAGACCAAACTGAGACCAATCCTTAACTTCCAGGTCAGCGCATAAAGACCCTCTAGCTTTATTAAAAATAGAGAATTAATCTTTGAATCAAATGGAGTTGCAATTGTATAGATCCTCTGAAGTCAGCTAACTTACCTACATCCCAATAGTCAAACACTTTTCAAATTTAGGTCTGTGGGATTTGGAGCAGACAACAGATGTGCCGATGGCTTTTCGTTTCATTCCAGATCTCCTTGGATTTCACTGCAATCTGTTCTGATTGTTGTGATTGTTTTGATTAGTATGAATCAGAAAAGAAAATCTGAAAGGAGCACATTCTCTAACGTTTTGTAAGTTGTGAAATATCACTCCTGCTAAAGTCCCTGCACAGTCTCCTTCCCTCCCCTGATCCATCCAAAAGACCTGAAATTAAGCCCTTTCAAAGTGTCTTGACTATCAACTCACAGTTTTACTCTTTCCTTCGTAAATCTAGGCGTGCATAAAGGAGCAGCATTAAAACTGTCTGATTAAAGAAAGTTTTTTAAATGCTCGAGATTATTCTTGGCAGTCTTTATCATTTTTTTGCAGTACTCGATAAACCTCCTTCTTTCTTATTTCAAAAGTGTGGCTGAGAAGACCTGAAAGTCTCCCACTTTCCCGAGCCAAATCAGCAGTGTGGTGTTGGTGAGGGCTCAGCCGCTCTGACCGAAGACTCTCGTCCTGCACCGACAGCAGTTGCTTTCTCTTCTGCCAAGGACAGTCCCAGGAGGACTCCAAAAACTGCACCAGCTCAATCAAATCCAAAGACCATTTTCTTATCAAATCTTTCACTCTAAGAGCACCTTAATAATTGCCATGGTGGTGTTGGGTTTTTTAACCTATGATCTTTCTCCCACTGAGTTGTGAGAACAACTTACTTCCCTTACCCATGCAAAGGAGATACACCCAAACCGAGCCCACCTGACATCAGCCGAGGGACCATCTTTTGTACAACACTGTGTATAATGCTCATCTTTTTTGTGAACGAGGATCTGAGGAGGTGTGGTGGGTGCACAGGTGCTGTTTTTGTAGGAAGGTCTGAATTCCCACCAAATCCTAGTTTGCCTTCAGGCTCAAAGAAATGGATGACTCCACTCATATGAATGGATGCTCATGTTTTACATTGCACAGTTCTCCAGTTTGCCACAGTTTAATACATTATCAGGAAAAAATGCGAAGGGCTTCAACAACTTCAGTTTGTTACCCAAGGTAATTTTAAATTGGGGAACAGAAGGGTGTTAAACTGAGAGACTAAGCTGCTCTTTTTCTTCAGGAGACAGTAACACAACCCACATTCCACATAGATGCCTGCCTATTCGTTTAACTAACTCTCCCTGTGTAGCCCTCCAGGGACCTGCTAGAGGGATCTTGATAGACCTTCTGATCTCCCTGACATGACAGTCCAGCTTGCCAACTGCCAAACCCTGCAGACATCATCGCTTTGCAGCCTTGAGAGACCATCACCAAAGGAAGTCTCTTTAAGGGATAGAGCGTTTATGCCAAACTACTCTCTGCAATACATGGGCCAGCTTCAGACCTCCAGCTCTCTCCTGCAATCCCACCGAGACAACTGGGGCAGACCCAGGTCTCTCTTTGGTCTACCTCAGCCTTTGAATTATTCCAAGATCTTTTTATTACTCTTTATGCTGTTCAAGATCTCCATGCTTTATTTTCTAAGCATGGGGCTTCTGATGCCAAAACCCAAGAAGAACCAGCTCTCCTGGGACAAGAGGACTCTCGTGGCACTGGCAGGAGAGGCTGAGGGGTAACAGCCTCACATGCAGCATGGGGGAATGGTCTGGGACGACAGCATCCTCTAGGAAATGCGTGGTTCCTCCCTCATCTTCCTCTGGATAAGAACTCTGGGAAAAAAGCCCAGCAATGGCAGTTTTAGCAGATGCCCTTAATAAAGGATTTTGAAGACAACCTGGAGCAGCTGTCCAGCTTTTCTCCATAAAAGGAGAAGGAAAGAAAAACTCCTATGTTCCCTTCCCTAAATGAATGGAGGAATTGTCAACAAGACTTGAAGACTTCAGCAGAAAGTGCCTAAAAACTCCAGTCTGGAGCAATGCTCAGAAATGGGGTCCCCAAACTTGGACTCTCCTTCACTGGGATCCAAATTAAAAACAGAAGTGTGGCTTCCCCCTCAAAAACTGGTGTTAAGACATGGGAGAAACAGCTGGTGTTGCTTCACCTCAGGACTTGCAGGCAAGGAGAATTGCAGTGCCTTTGAGCTTGGCAAGGACACAGTGAACTGTAAACAATACAGACAAAATTGATGAGCCTTCACACAAGTATTTGGTGCTGGCTGCAACATCAAGACTTGTCATTTCCATGTTACCTATTTTAATGCATATACAAACCCCATATTCTTTAGATGCATAATGTCATGTCTCTAGGGATAACACTTGGGGAGGCTGTTTTTTGACTGCCAAGAAATGGTGACGCTTATCTGCCTGCGTTATGTAAAATGGATCATGAATTAATTAAACTGATGAGGTTTGCAACCAGCTGCGTATCTGAATGATCCTGCCCTCAGGTTGCTCAGGTTTGGTTTGTTCAGTGCTCCGAGGCCCATGTTGGAGTTGCGTGGTGATTTTTTTCCTGATATTCTTCACATAGTTAAACCAGTTCTGAGACAGAAGGCCAGGATTTACTTGGACAAAACCTTTGTGTAACACACTGTGCTGGTTTCAGAGCCCCAGGATGAAAGTTCTCTGGGGCTCCTGGCCCAGGGGCAATCACAGTGGGGGAAGGGGGGGCAGCTGTGCCCATGGGGAGGTGAGGATGGGGCAGGTGACCCAAATGGACCAGTCACAACATTCCTTCCCACATGCTCAGTATATGAGGGCCCCTAAGAAGAGCCCTGTGGTCTTTAGTGCCTGCAGGGCTGGAAGGACTGTTGGCTGTTTGTTATTTCTTCCCATATTGCTGCTGTTCCTGCCTCCTGTTTTCACTCTGCAGAGGAGCACCGTTCAGCTGGACAGGTTGCCTTCCCTTACGTCTCTGGGTGGGAGCAGCACAGCTCCTTTTCTATTTGTTTTTCTTTTTTTGGTTTTTGTTTGGTGTTTTTTTTTTCCCCTGGCCAATCACTGTGACTCTGGGCTCAGGTGCTCCTGTCTGCTGCTGGGTCCATTCTGGGATTTTTTTCAGCTTGGGGTCCAGTTGTCATTTGGAAGGTGTAGGTTCTGTTATATTTTTTCTCTTATATTTTTGAATATATTTGTATAATATCTGTGTGTAGTTCAACATCTTGTTTGTCATTCTAAGTGACAACTTCTTTTTCATTATAGCGGTTCAAGATTTTTCAACCTCAAAGTCTCTCTCCCTGGCCTTCCCTTTTATCCTCCCCTGGGATGATGGTGGGGGGATCATAGAGAGCAGCTGTCAGAGTTTAGCACCTGGCCCAACCTTAAACTTCAACACATGAACCTGCTAGGAGAGCTGTAGACTACCTGGTGTAGAAAGGGAGCAGAGAGAAGAAAGCTTTTAATATAAAACCATTAAAAGCAAAAGAGATGTGACTAAAAAACTTTGGCCACTTGATGGCATCCTCACCCATGGCCTGGGATGTCTGTGCTGCTCGCTGGAGCTGCCAGGCAATCCCTTTCTGTCTCCCTCCATTCAACCTCAGCCTAAGTTTGCTTCTAGACCAGCGCATGCTCCATTCCCACTAGGCAGCTCCACACTGGGCTGATTTTGGGGTGACCCTGCCCTGCCAATGGCTTTCCTAGCCCAGCAGCACTGAAGATCTGGATGCACTGATTAATCAGCGTATTGCTGCTCTGTTAGCGTCCATAGATAAACCACAAATGAGGCAAAGCAACTCGAGCACGAGGGTTTCAAGGGTGGCAGCAGCCCTGGCCGTGTGCAGGAGGCTGGGTTGCTGCTGGGTCAGGCACAGTAGTGTTGGGACAAGCGGATTTTGAGGCACAGCGCTTCATGGTACGGTTGTACCCATCACTGTGATCAAGCTTTCTGCACATAGAGCCCAATAAATAATTGTATCTTGCTTTTGAAGAAGTGAGCGCGTGGCTGTGTTGCTAAGGAGGTCCAGCAGTGGGTGATGCTGCAGGGGGTCGATGAGGGATGGCAATTACAATTTGTGCACACAGAGACTTCACAGATCTGTGCATTGTAAATTATTTTATTTATGATTTATCAAATACAATAACTTTTAGAGATACGATCAATATCATAACCCACTGCAAGAAATTAGGATCTCTAAGGAATCCTCCTTAGGGACCTGGTGATGGGAGTTTAAAACAGGCAGTCACACATACAGCTCATTCAATTCTTTTTTTATGAGGCACTGATTGCATATGTTGGTGATTTTGTCTCTGAATTACCCATAAGAAAAATCCCCCGTCAACGGAATTCAGGATACTGACCTGCTCTACTGTCAGTGCTGTGGTCGTAGTGACCTGCTGTCAGGGGCACGTCCCCCACGCTAGGGTGCGAGAAGCCATCTGCATGATAGCTTGGTCACGGATGCTCACAGAGCCCCACATTTCTAAGATAAATGCAATAAATCCTGAAATTGGTAAAAAGAGAGAAGGGAGACCTGTAAGACTGAGGACACCTACCTCTAGGCTTTTCTTGCCTAGAATATGAAAGCATGCTCAGGCTTGTCATGCCTCAAATGAGTCTGCAATTGCACAGCTTTCCGGCTGTTGATGGTGTTTCAATTCTTACACCACCTCATACTGCTTAATGGGATGCTGGCTGTGTAGTTGTTTTTCTCAGTTTATATACGATGCAGTGCTATGTAAGCAAAAAAAAACACAACAAAAAAGTAACAGCGCCTTATTTCCCCTTCCCCCCCAAAAAACCAAACAGGAACCAATTTCCCAGTGAAAAGCTGGGGTTTTTTTTTTAAAAGAGCCCTGACCTGGAGGAAGGTCTTTGGCACCGGGAGAAGCTTTGTGATGCCCACAGGGCATGAGTGGGAGCTGGCTGGGACTGCCCTCTAGTCAGGGAGCAAGAAGGGGCCACTTCACCTCCTTGTTTCTGCATCCCTGCTGCTGTTGGGCATTTCTAATGCCCTTGAGTCCTTCCCCCAGGCAGGGTACAGGTGACATGCCATGCAGGAGCACATCCCCAGTGGTTTTGACACCTGCTGAAGCCCTGCTTGTGATGGCTCTGGGCCAGGCTGAGGTTTTTCTCATGCCTCAGTAGTCCCTGCCTGGTGTGTCCAGGAAGGAGAAATCACAGTCTCCATCTCAGTTTCTGGTTTTCTCGCTGAGGTTTTTCTCATGCCTCAGTAGTCCCTGACTGGTGTGTCCAGGAAGGAGAAATCACAGTCCCCATCTCAGTTTCTGGTTTTCTCTCTTGTACTTTGAGATAGAGGAGCAGGTGACG
>NW_009723620.1:0-1576 GCF_000703405.1 Apaloderma vittatum | reverse complement strand
ACCCGATTTGTATATATAAGCAGCAACAGCATATTATGTTTTACTACCCGATTTTCAAACATATTAGTCACAGAGTCTTGCTGATTCTGGTTAAACATCACATTTTTGGTAATGAAAAGAAGCTGTAAGCAAATAACTTAGAAATAGAGGAGAATGGAAAACAAAAGGGTTTTGCTTAAGTTATAGGCAAGTTTCACACAAAGCAAACAAAAGGAGCTGTTCCTCACTGTTGTGGTAAGAGGCTACACTGCTTTGTGTAAGGGTGATCAAACAGCCTGACTTCAAGCTCTTCCACAGATTTCTGTATAATCCTATACAAATCACTATTTTTTTGGGCACCTCTGTGAAAGGTTGGTGAAATATTTTATGAAACTAGTTCATGTAGACATAACCCTTTGTTACAGCCCATAGAAACAGACACACAATGTACACAGGGCATCAATTTAAAGATGGTTTTCAATAATTATTGTATTATCCTTGTTAAGTGTCCCTTCCAAGCCAAGGCAGGCATATTTAGATCATAAATATAGCAATTAGCATCTCTGCAGTTCCTAAATCACAGAGCGTGTATAATAATCATTCAGTTATTATGCTTAATATGGAAACTCAATTTGTCTAAATATGATTGAGGATAAAGGGAAATTCTGTACACTATTTGACAGAAAAATGGCACAAAGAGTAGAGCATGTACTTTGTTTCTCTAGGTAATACTCAGCTGTCTTCTCAGTGATGAAGACTACTTACATGTACTAAAGAACGTAAGGTTTGCCCCCAAAATAAAGTATCACGTGAGGCATAAATAAAGAAACTTCTGTAAGCTGCGCTACTGGTGACTGAAACCTGTAGGTATTTTTCAGCTGCAGTAACAGGCACATACCTTGTGCGGTTTTCAGCTCCCTACTTTCCTGG
This sequence comes from Apaloderma vittatum, assembly GCF_000703405.1. Taxonomy (NCBI): domain Eukaryota; kingdom Metazoa; phylum Chordata; class Aves; order Trogoniformes; family Trogonidae; genus Apaloderma; species Apaloderma vittatum. The sequence continues at coordinate 667 of NW_009723620.1, read as the reverse complement.
CACTGTTAAAATCATGTAAACTGTTTACACTCTTGTTGCAGTCATTATTTAATATGATTAGATTTATAAAAATGAAGAGAGACAAGAAAGAGAGGCTACACAAGTGACAATGAAAGTAGCATCAAGATAGATATACACACTAGCAAAGCTACAGTACCTTAATCTTTGATCACTACTGTGTTTTGAGAAAAAAGCTGTAAGTGCAGAAAGAAAGAAAAAAAAAGGCATAGCTTAAAGATATCACACTAAAAAAAATGAGGTAAAGTATGATACCTGCAAAGGGAGGGGAAAACAAAGACTGGTTAGTGAGGGTGGGAACAGTCTCTGGCACAAAGCATCCCACAAAAGGAAAGCCAGGATTAAATCAGTGCAGAAGTATGGCAAGACCTGAACAACAGGTGGAAGCAGCACACAAACTACATGCATAAGCAGCGAATTACAAGAAAGGCAGATACAACTACACTTTCCAGAAACTCAAGCATAGTAGCTGTATTTGCTACCTACCAGAAAGTGAGAGTGAAATCCTGGATTTAATTGCCCCCAGCCTGTCACTCTGAATACTGAAAGTCATCAAAATCAAGCAGACTACCTGAAACATGCACTACTCTAGCAGTGGCCATAAAACTATTTGGTAGGAGAAGACGCTAAGCCAGGCTCTGTGGCTCAT